>NW_023260553.1:6094-46647 GCF_013100865.1 Trachemys scripta elegans
CAAAAAAAAAAAAAAAAAAAAAAAAAAAAAAAAAAAAAAAAAAAAAAAAAGGTGAACATCATTCTGGGCTATTTTAGCAGGAGTGTTGTAAGCAAGAAACAAGAAGTAATTCTTCCACTCTACTCAGCGCTAGTAAGGCTTCAACTGGAGTATTGTGTCTAGTTCTGGGCATCACAGTTCAGGAAAGATGTGGACAAATTGGAGAAAGTTCAGAAGAGAGCAACAAAAAATGACTAAAGGTCTAGAAAACATGATGTATGAGGAAAAATTGAAAAAAATTGGGTTTGTTTAATCTGGAGAAGAGAAGACTGAGGAGGATCATGGTAACAGTCTTAAAGTACATAAAAGATTGTTATAAAGAGGAGGATGATAATTTTTTCTCCTTACCACTGAGGACAGGACAAGAAAGAATGGGCCTAAATTGCAGTAAGGGGGATTTAGGTTAGACACTAGGAAAAACTCCCTAACTGTAAGGATAGGGTGATCAGGTGTCCGGTTTTCGACCAGAACACCTGGTCGAAAAGGGATCCTGGTGGCTCTGGTCAGCACCGCTGATTGGGCTATTGACTGTCCGGGTGGCGGTGCTGCTCAGGGGGGCTGGCAGGTTTCCTGCTAGCCTTCGTGCTGTGTGGCTTCCGGAAAGCAGGCGGCATGTCCCCCGCTCTGGCTCCTACGCATAGGGGCAGCCAGGGGGCTCCGCATGCTGCCCCTGCCCCAAGCCCCACTCCTGAAGCTCCCATTGGCCAGGAGCCTGCGGACGGGGTAGCATGCAGAGCCGCCTGACCATGCTTCAGCATAGGAGCTGGCGGGGGACGTGCCACAGCTTCCGGGAGCTACTTGAGGTAAGAGCTGTCCAGAGCCTGCATCCCTGCCCCCGTCCCAGGCCCCAACCCCCTGCCCCAGCCCCAGCCCCAGCCCTGATCCACCTCTCACCCTCCAAACCCTTCAATCCCAGCCCAGAGCACCCTCCTGCACCCCAAACCCCTCATCCCCAGATCCGCAACCCCAACCAGAGCCCTCACCCTCTCCTGCACCCCAACCCCTGAGTCAGCCTGGTGAAAATGAGCGGGTGAGTGAGGGTGAGGAGAATGAGCGACAGAGGGAGGGGAGGATGGAGTGAGCTGGGGGCAGGGCCTTGGAGAAGGGGCAGGGCAAGGGTGGGGCCTCAGAGGAGGGGTGGGGCAGGGGAGGGGCAAGGGTGTTCGGTTTTATGCGAGTAGAAAGTTGCCAACCCTGTGTAAGGATCATTAACAATGGAACAAATTATGTAGGGAGGCTTAGAATCTCTATCATTGGAGGTTTTTAAGAACAGGTTAGACAAACACCTATCAGGGATGGTCTAGATAATACTTAGTCCTATCTTGAGTGCAGAGGACTAGACTAGATGACTTATTGAGGTCCCTTCCAGTCCAACATTTCTGTGATTTCTGTGAATGTGTGGAAAGCACCCAGCACATTGTTAGTGCTACTGTAAATAAATAGTACTATCTAATGTTGACAAATTGTAAAGTCAATTTCTTGACCACACTTCAGTTCATTATGAAATATATTCAAGAGACTAAATATCCAATGTCAGTCATGTTTATTGCTAAAAGTCAATAATAATGTAGTACAGGAAAAAGGTTCTATACAATACCAATCTCCGGGAAGCCGGCTTGTGCAGCTCTGTTACATTCACATTACGCAGAAGGTGTGCTCCCAGAGTTACACCTCTAAAGCCATCTTTTTATACCCTACCAGTTTACAAGTAAAAGGTACAGCGTACATCACCTGAAACTAGAATTTTACCAATCAGTTTTTTACCTTGTTTTTCTGGTCTGATGTACCCCTTATCTCTTTGTTCTGAACATATGCATTGCAGGTACTAAAGGGCGTGAAGGCATCTCCTAGGTTTGTACTAGGACAAAACAATGATATGTCTTGTCTTCTTCCTTTGGGACATTGCAGTACTAGCCTGGGAGAATAACTCCCTCCCTGTTGCTATGATAAAATAATCATGTGTCCTGATCCTGACAACTTTCCTATGTACTTAAGCTAAAGCTTACTTCAGGTACTGCAAGGTGTTATGGGATACTTAGGATAAGAGAATAGGATTATGGTAAAGGTAGAGGCCAATTTAGGTTATATAACTGCTATACTATTTGTACTTAATTCTATTTGTGCTTAATGCATACTAATATAGGTATGGTGCAGGTAATCCATATTAATATGATCTATATGCTAGCTAGGATATATTGGTCAACATTACCCACTTCTAATGTTCCCAACAGCAAGGTGTGTAGGAGTCTAAAAAGGTTTGGTTCTGATAAGGATCCAAGCTGTGGAGACCAGATAGCAGACTTGATGGACCATTAGTCCCTTCTAGTGTAGCAAATTCTTAGCTACCTAAATGTTTGTTTTCCAACACCCTTGCCAGTCTAAAAGTGGTGCATGAACAGCCAGAATAAAACATTGTTCAGCAAAAAACAAAACTGAAGGCAAGTCAACTGGAAAAAAAAACCCTACTTCGACCCTACAAACTATATTTGAATTACTCAAGCTTCTAGCAAAATCTTTAGTGAATAAGATATACCTGGCAGTGTGGCCTGGAAATTTGGGCCTTGTTGAGCCACTGAAATAAACAAAACCCCATCCCTGTCCCCTGGCGAATGCCCTGCCTCTAGTTCCCTACTACTGATATCTGGGAACTGTTGTCAGGATCATGCCAGACCATGTGATTTATCAAGATAGTGTATGGAGAGAGAGATTCTGAGGTAGAGAGGACTGAAGCCACATAGGGTTTCATTGATCAAAATCAGTGTTTTGAATTTCACTCAGAAACAAATGGATGCAATCTCTAGAGAGCAGGTGTAATGTGCTCCAGAGGAGAATCATCAGTAAGGAAGAAGGCAGGTGCATTTCATACTCACTGGTGTTGCTGAATCTGCCAGGGTACAGGGCCCTCATCACTCTGGTAACTGGGCCCCGCACAATCATAAAGGGTTTTATCTTCACAACACCCTGTGAGGTAGGAAAGTATCATCCCCATTTCACACATGGGGAACTGAGACAGGGGTAGACTGATTTGCCCAGAGCCACTCAGGGAGTCTGTGAATGAACCCAGCTTTCTTGAGTCCTTGTCATGCTCTGTCTACTACATCAATCCTTTCACCCTATAGAGAAACCACTTCTATCTCAGGGAGGGATAGCTCAGTGGTTTGAGCATTGGCCTGCTAAACCCAGGGTTGTGAGTTCAGTCTTTGAGGGGGCTACTTAGGGATCTGGGGCCAAATCTGTACTTGGTCCTGCTAGTGAAGGCAGGGGGCTAGACTTGATGACCTTTCAAGGTCCCTTCCAATTCTAGGAGATGGGATCTCTCCATTAATTATTATTATCTTGTGTTGCACTAATCCAGTATGATGGTAACAAGCACATGGATCACTGTGGTGTATACATTGCCAATATTGACTAATCCTTGCAGTACCTCTTGAGGTAGGTTTATTGCTCTAGACATGCTATCTAGCATTTCCTCTAAGGTTTATCCAGGCCTAACCTTTGTGGTGAGCCTAGATCTACTTTTGAAGTAGACGGTGAGTTGAGTCTAGATATTTTAGTGGAGAAAACACGCACCAAGAAACTTGGATTCCCTCCTCTCCCTGTTGTTATATAGAAGGGGGAGGGCTGCATACTGGGGTGTGGGGGAGGAGAGAGAGACATACAGCCCAACTAGCCTAGCAGAAAAGACATTGCCAGAGTGAATGAACTTCACTTAAGGTATGCCAGGTAAAACTTGGGTCCATTTTCCCCTGACAAGTATTTCCATGTTGGTGACAACAGGAGGTTAGGACAAGGACCTGCATGACCACACTTATCATTTGTTTTAAAGTTATTTCCAGTTATATATTTTTTTAAATAATGAAAGGTCAGTTTTAAGACCCTTATTTTCTTTTTCAGAGGCACCTTCCCCTCCAATTCTGCGGCCGATGGTCTAAGAACTCCAGCTGGCTTGATGGGCACCTGCCACAAGATGGCGCTAATGTCACGGTAGAAAGAGGCCAAACGCTGCTGCTGGATACAACCACTGGCATCCTCAACTTGCTGCATGTCAAAGGTCTGAGGAGGTTTTTGTCTGTTTCTTCCAGGCAGTAGAGTTTCACTCTCTCCTTCCCCGCCCCCAAATCAAATAAACTGTGCCAAGGCACCTGGTCAGACAGGAGCATAAGAGACAGAGCATCAGTGTTTGGTAAACATAGTGAGGAGGGGGGGGAGGGATCTGTTTAATTATTATGTATGCGGAAGGCATCGTTTATGCCGTTTGAGGCATAATGACAATATGAATAGGAATGCTTTTATTCCTGACTGCTGAAAGCGCAGCTCTTCTGCACAGCCATCAGGGATAATAGTGGTACTGGTAACAATAATCAGCTATGTCTTGTGTGGTATCTTTGATGCAAGTGTGTTGGAAAAGCCTTTACAGAACTAATGATGTTGTTACAGAATTATAGGCTACAGTTACAGAATGTGATAAATAATCCACGATCCTAGCACTCTGTTGGTGCTGTGTAAATAATATAGCACAATTAAGAGAGAAAGCATCAGGTTTGTAGTACTTACATACCCCGTGTCAAATTCAGATTTGGTGTAAATAGATGAAGCTCTGTTGGAGTCAATACACAATTAAGGACAAAAATAACCTGCCATTCACCAAAAGAAACATTTCCATCCTTGAAATGAAGGCTCCAATCCTGCATACCCTTCTTCACATGCTTAACTTTAAGCACATGCACTAGTCTTTTCGGGATTGGGGCCTAAAAAGTTAGCAAAGGACTTTGTATTGTTTTTAAATGCTTACATGGTTTGTAAGAGAGATTTCTTAACAAATGTCATAGGTACTAAGGCCCAAATCCTCAAAGGTATTTAGGCTCCTAACTCCCATTGAAATCGATAGGAGATGTGCATCTAAATATCTTTGAGGATCTGTGGCTAAACCTTCATTGAGGACTATAGACACAAGGAATGTGATATTTTAATGTATTTTAACTCAGTTTTGACCATAAAGAAATCTGAAAATGGAAACAACTTTCCTTCCCACTTCTATCCCTGGATCAGAGATCTCCCAAAATAGCGGGGTGGAATTTATCAGGTTTCCTTCCACCTGAACAAATCAAATAAATACTTTAATCAAGCTGGGGTTGAGATCAAGCCTGAAAATGTTTTAGCCAAATCCTCCCCTCCTCCCCACCCACCTCCCGCTGAAAGTTCTAAGCCTCTGATCTTGGTAATGAATGAGTCTTTTTCAGCCCGAATGAGATTATCCTGCTGGAATGCATATCTGCATCACGTGTCTGAGGTGGGTCTGAACTAGAATACAGGATCCAAAATCCTAGCAAGCTTGGATTCAAATCTGGGTCTGAACTTTGTGGCTCAGCCCAAATCTATGAAATAGATCCAGAGCAAGAAAGGGAATCAGAAAGGAAGTTCAGACACAACTCTGAACCGTGGGCTTGATCCATAAGCCCAGTGACGTCTATGGGAGTCTTTCCATTGTTCTCAGTGAAGTTTGGCTACCGCGTCTTTATGGCTTGGACTCCTCTCATATTCAAAGCATTTTTTCCCCACTCCCTCATGCTCCTTTTCATTCTCAAACAAGCCCATTCAGCTGACACACACTCTATGGTAGGGACAGTACAGGTATTAAACCAACATTCCAATATTTTAGACTCTGAGAAGGGCGTTTATGATACCAAGCACACTTGGTTCGTTTGTATTAATTTAGATGGAATAAATGGGCTGAAAGAGTCACGGGTGTTAACAGAACCCTGAAACTATCCAACATTAAATAGTTTTAAACAGGGTTCAGGGTTTTATAACCAGATACCTCAGCCTGCTTAGTACCATGGCAAACATACCATTAAAAATATTTTAAGTTATTTATTAATGATACAGAAAAGCGGGGGAAACAATTAAAGCATTTGAAATATAAAGGGTTACGCAAGGCTTTCATTTTAATCAGGTCCATTGTTCCCTTTCGCTTTAGCTGTAAAGAGATTTTATAAGGGAAAACCCCCTGTATGACAGTCTTTTAGACCAGAGGTTTTCACAACACATATTATGTGGCCGCTCTGACAATTTTCCCTACAATACTTAATTAACTTCTGTACTTGTTGAAAAGCAGCAAACCCCTTTCTGTAAGTGGCAGCGAGGAAGGATTCCCCTGTGCTCAGACTCACCCCGCATCACCAACAGAGCTCTTGATACTAATAAGAAGGGGTGATCCTGGCAGGTTGCATGCACCACATGGGAACTTAGGTAGGAGCCCCCTAGTAGGGTCTGGCCTCTACACACTGGGGCTGGGCAGTAGGAAGTAGAGATCCCCATTTAGCTCCCCCGGACTTTGCTCCTATTATGCTCAGAGCTTGTCATGGAGTGGGAGCCCCTCACCATGCCGGGGAGCTGCCAAGCCCTGCAGCAGCCTGGAGTCGTTGACTTGCTGCAGTAGCTAGAGCAACTGTAAACAGCGAGTGCAGACCCAGGTGCAGGAAGCGCCGACCCGTCTCTGTCCCTGCCTCCCATGGCCCTTCAGTGAAAGACACCCCGGAAAGGTGGGTCGGGAACTCACCAGCCGTCTGCAGTGTCCCAGACTCCCGGTGTAGGGGAGCTGCCCAGGGAAATGTCCTGGTGACCAAACGTGTCTGCAGAGGCGTTGCCCACAGCTGCCAAGAAGGCTGCGTGGTGCAGGGTGCCGATCCCTGCTCGCATTTCACTGCCCTTGGTACCAGCTGTTCAGGAGCAACAGACGGGTGCTGCAGGGAGGGACTGCTGCTTTGCCCTCCCACCCATGCTTTGGTGGCTGTGGTGGCTGCAAAAAAAATCCACCGGTGGCCGCATGCAAGAAACACAGATGGTGATAACTGTACTTTTGGGGAATAAAGAGAAGAAGTTAGTTGAGATGGGCTGGAGCTGTTGTTATTGCTGTTGAGGTTTGATCCTGGTTTTTAGAAGACAAAAGAAGACACACACACAAGAGGGACATGGGAAAAACAGCAACGAGAAAATGCAGCTTCTGTCTCAGGTGTTGACTCTCACTTGCAGACTCAGTGCTGGAGAAACACAAGCCCAGCACACAGTTTTGGAGTGGCTGATAAGACTTAGCAAAGTCATGCCATCATTGGGCCATTTAGGGCATTGCTTTTAACTACCTCTCTTGGGTGACAGGCTTACAGCAGTGTTGCAAAATATAGTCGTGGCTGGCTAAGCCAGAGCGTTATTAAACAGAAAGCAAAAGGAGAGGGATAGGAAAGAGAATAAATAAGGTGGGGAAGGAATAGAACACACATGGGGGAAGGGGTTACATGGTCTTACAACCCAGGTGGCATTTGGGATTTAGCTGGTGGAGGTGGCAGTGTCATCTGAGTCCCTCTCTCTGGCCCGGTTTGCTCATGATGAAGACGTCACAATGATGTCCCACAGGATCCCAGGGTCTCAGGAGACTGCAGGGGTGGCAGCCGTGATGGTGAAGCTCGCTCCTTCCCCTTCTTTCAGTCAGTCCGTGGCCACGATAGCCATCTTCTTCCCCAAAAAGTCTTTTCCTGAGGACTGCAAAGGAAGTGTTGGGTGGAATAGTCCATCCCCTTGTTATTTTGTCCATCAATTAGGTCTAATTTTCAACAAACCAATTTTGTTTAACTGATGTCCGGTCTGACACTTTTCTTGTTTACCAGGCCTGAGATTAACACAGTCCTGGTGTTATATCAGGAGGCCTTTTCATTTGTATTAATTTAGCTTTTCTCTTTCCCTTTTGCACCTCTTCCCATCAGCCTGGCCCTACAGGCATAGCTGGATAACCTTCTCTTGGCTTTGGACAGGAGTCCTTTGCAGTGATCCAGCTACACCTCCTTCTGGCCGTCAATACCATCAGTCATAGGATCCCAATGAGGCACATACAGGGTCACATCAGCCAACAGACACTGCAGTCATTGCTGATATGGGTTGAGTTTGAACGGGTACCATAGAAGTAGCACGTTTTTTATCTTTGTCCAGTCTTCTGTGTCATCTAGTCACCTGTTGCAGATACCCATTATTTCCCATGTTTATAGACTGGCTGTGATACTTGGTTATCTGAGCCATTTTTTGTTATGCTCAGTCCATTTGGGCTGTGCATGATGATACTATTTGCAGGCAGTTTCTAGTTCATATTTTCTTTTTTTAATCAGACAGAGACATTACAATTAAAATACCGTAAAAGTGATTCTAGCAGTATTGCAATAAGCATGTTTTTTAATTAAAGAAAGAACGTGGGATGTACAAATAGTACCAGCTAATGGGAAGTTGCATCCAATGTATATTTTAATTGAGTTTTAAAGAGACTGGGGGGGAAGGCAGTCCTGTCTCTCTTTATTGCTCTGTGATGGGATCTCTAGGTTGTTACAACAATGTGCATCAAGTCTGGATTAATTATAGTCAACATATCATAACATTCCACCTGTCTTGGAAGAAAGGAGGGACATATTTTGTCTTTTTCTTTTTTTTTAACAAGAACTCAGTGTTTTTCAATGGAATTTAACTTGTAGGACAAGAAATTCCCTGCAGGGGAATTTTGAGGCCTTTACAACTGTAGCAATTGGACAGCTTTTCTATTTCTTTCCCTTAATTGTAAATCCTGATTTGTGGCTCAGTGTAGGGCACAGGCATCTATTTCCACCCCTGTTTTGACTGGGATTGCAGCATATATACTAGACTCCTAGGGTTCTCGTTTGCCAACTAAATCGATTTTCCGCATGTTTGATAGCTGCCGAGACTCCTCCCAGGCTTCCTAGGCTGAACTCTATCAGATCAGTGGAAGCTAATCCCAGTTCTGCTAACAAAAGGAACTGTGTATGACTCCTGCAGAGATCAGACTGGAAGCTTAGGCAGCATGGTCCCTCTTTCCTCCACTCACTGGCATGGAACAGTCCTGTCTCTGCAAGGAAATGCTGCTGCTAATTATCTGAGAGAAAGCTCTCTTGAATCCCCCTAGAACTATCGTAGGTACTTTTATTGCCCCCATTCCCATAGTATTTTACAATCCTTAATGCATTTGTCCTCACAAAACCTCTGTGAGGTTGGACAGTGCTACTAACCTCATTTCACAGGTGGGGAACTGAGGCCCAGAGAGATTCACACTTCCTCAAGGCCACAGAAGAAGTCTGTGGTGGAACAAGCAATTGAACCCAGGTCTGTTGAATCCCAAACTAGCGCTATGACTACTGGACCATTCTTCCTCTCAAGCGGTAAACCTTGCTAATCTGTAGGCAAAAGATGATGCATTAAGGTATGGCCTACCTAGGTCCTGAGATCGGAGCCCCATCATGCTATGCACTATGCAAAATGCTTTGTAAGAGACAGTCTCTGCCCTTGGCAGCTTACAATCTAAATAGATGGCAGAAAGGGATACAACCTACAAACAGAATATTAGTAATTGAGGCACAGAAAACGTCAGTGACTCGGCCCACGATGACACAAGCAGTCTGTGGCTGAGCCAGGAATTGAATGCTGCTCTCCTCAGAGTCAGTCCAGGGCACTTGCTAAAAGACCATCCTCCCTTGCTAAAACTGTTTTGCTTGAGCTGGTCTCCAGCAGGTTGAAATGTCCAAGCAGCTGTCTGTTTCTAGATTAGAGCTGGATTAAGGCTCTGATTCAGCAAAGCACTTGTGTCCAGGCTTAACTTTTAAGTGTGAGTAGTCCCATTGACTTCAGGGGGACTAATCATGTGCACAAGTGCTTTTCTGGATTGCGACCTTTGTAAAATCAAGATTGGATTTCTTTTAAAGATATGCTGTAGTTCAAAAGGAACTATTTGGGGGGGGGGGGGGAAGTTCTATGGCCAGAGTTGTGCAGGAAGAGAGATCCCAATGGTCCCTTCTGGCCTTGGAGTCTATTATGATTTTATGAAACGAGCGCAGGTTCAGTTCTGCAGATCAAACACCCCTTTCACAGTTCCCTTCTTGTGATTTTTTTTTTTTACCTTGGAGCCTTTGTGAGGCTTTCCCCAAGGCATTATCCTGTCATAGGAGCCAAACGTGGCTTTCCTCTGGAGTTCAGGTATTGGGATTTGGCAGCCCCTCAGATTATTACAGAGCAAAGAATACTTACTCCACCTTCACCTATTTTGTCTCCTGGTCTAACTGGCCTTCCCTGAACATCTGCATTGTGTATCCTTGGGTAATACAGATTGTGACATATACAACTGGGTGACTTTCATCCAGGTTTCCAAGGCATCTACTGTAACATACCGTGTTCTAGCGCAACCAGTAATGTCCACACACTCCATTGTAACCTCTCTTCCTCCCTGTTTGGCTGTCCCTTTCTTTGGCTCATACTGTAAGTGTGATCAAGGGTCTGTGATGCCACCTCAGTGCTGGCAGAGTAGAGGGACTTCCTCTAGATGAGATGGTGCTTGCAGCGTTATGCAGGCTGCTGATCTTAATCACCATTGCTTGGCACCTGCACTGCAAGGAAAGAGGCCACCCAGCTTGCAAGGAGCACATGCCATCTGAACAGATGGGGATGAATGCAGCCGGCCAGAAAACATGGGCATCGGTCCTGGGAGTTGATTTCGAACTGAGAACATTCAAGCAGCTGCCTCTCTCTAGCTCAAGGCTGGATTAAGGCCCCAATCCAGCATAGCTATTGAGCACACACTTCAATATTAAAACATGTGTGTAGTACCATTGACTTAAGTGGTACTGCCTATGCGCTTAAAATTAAGCGTGTAGTCAAGTGCTTTGCTGGATTGGGACCTAAAGGTGCATGGGGAGAATGCACTCTGACATGTACAGCGGGTTTTGGACTCTTTGGGTTCAGGCAGCTTTGGGGGCAGAGTCAATGTTGTGAGCTCTTCACTCCTTTGTGTCTTGCTCTGTAGGAGCTCAGGCTGCGGTGAACTTGTGTAGTTCATCCGTGTTTCATGAGAGCATATCCAAAGGGTGCACGCAACAGGGTCCATAACATTAGTATCTTGTCCTTAATTAAGGCCAATAAACAATGTCTATGAAATGAGCGCAGGAGGAGCTACATAGCAGGATCTTTCTTTTCATTCTAGTTTGCTACCAGCAGGCACCCCCTTGGAGGCTGAGAACAAGCATATCAAATGGACTGCCAGCATGCTGCAGTGCTGTTATGCATGATCAGTTGTTTGAGGAAAGATGTCCCAGCTCTAACAGTTTCCTCCTGCTGTTTGCCATTCGGGGATGCATGCCAGGAACATAATTTGTGAGGTTCAGCACATCTCCAGGGGGTTCTAGTGGGATCATCATAAAACACAAAAGTGAAGAGAGCTGGAAATAACAAGTCAAGGGGTCCGGGAATATTGGTCCTACAGGGCCAAAGCTTATGATATAAAACTCCTTCCTCGTATACCGATGGTAGGATACAACCCTTGTGCAGAAGAGAGCGGACATGTCCATTGAGGAGGTGACATTTCAAATAGCAGCAGATGTTTTTCCATTAGACAAAGGGCATTCTACTGGATTTTTCATCCATACAATAGTTAAGAGGATGCAGTTGATATAATTGTGTGTATGTCTGTGTATATGTGTATTTGAGTGTGTGTGTGTGTGTGTGTGTGTATATATATATACGCACCTTTCCTGTGTGACACTTAAAATTATGATTAAAAAACAATTCTTTACATCTTTTGTTTACATTTAGCACTTCACTCAGCTTGTGCAGGGAAGCTGGATTGGATCAGGTGAGAGTCACCTTCATCCTTTCCCCTGCACAATCTAATTATAACCTACATCCAAATTTACAAGCACTTATGTCCAAACTTATTTTTACTATGGGACTTATTTTAATGAGACATTTCATTTAAAAAATACAATATTTCTCTTAAAGGTATAATTGAGGCTGATTGCTTATAACATCAAAGGAAAACAGGGTCCTCGACAAGTGCTTTCTTCTGTGTTTGGGAAATCCCTCAAACATCTGGAATGCTACCACAAACTAAACATTAATGAGAAAGATGGGGTTGAACTCAACATCCTATGTATGGACAATGAGAATATCCATAATCATAAGGATTAAAAACAGACAAACATTTTGGAAGGGATATATAGCCTCCTGCTTCAAGGCGTAACTCAACCTCTGACTAACAGGGATCAGAAGAAGCTTTCCTTGTAGGTAGGTTATCTTATCACTTCCAACTTTGGAGGTTCTTGTACCTTCCTCAGAAGCATCTATTGAAGACAGGGAACTGGATTAGGTGGACCTTGAGACTGATCCAGTTTGGCATGCTTTCGTTCCAGCCCAAGACACTCTATGAAATGAAGAGCTATCATATTGCATTTCCACCTCCTCTCCATTTGCTCTTGTTTTCCTTTGTTTCACATAAGACTTCAAAGCAGAAATATCCATCTATCCCTCACCAGTCTCTTCATCGTTCTTCTGGTGCAGTCGGTGGTCCAAGTGGAAGAGCACCTTAGTGGACCCTATTTTATTTTCTGTTTTGTTTTCTTTAATGTTCTATCAGTTTTTCTAGTTGTTGGCTGGTTTTCTTTTCCCTCTGGGAAAGGGGGAGGTGCCTCAGATTTAGTTTAGTTTTGGTTTAAAAAAAAATAGGATGGAAAAAAAATTCTTTCCAGGCCTGGAGGTGAAGGCCAATTGCTGGGTTAATAGAGATGAGTGATGGTTTTGATGTTCTCACCAAACATCAAATAGCCTCAGAATGTTTCTTCCTCCCCCCGCCCCCCATTTGAAAGAGACGTGTTTGGACTCCATATCATGGCACAGAAGAGATTATGGGTTTAATTGTATTTATTTGAATTGGTGGGGAGGCTACCATAACAATAGTTGATTGATTTTTATAAAATTACCCCAAGGTCCCTTGTGTAGCCATAATAAACAACGTAAGGGCAGAGCCAATGGCTCAGAGGAGCAATGTTCTCTCTTTCTGCTTGCAGAAAAGGGGCAAATGTTAAAAGAAGGAAAGGAACTTTTTTTTTTAACCCGATCTTGTAAAGCAGCAGCTGTATATTTATTTTGAGCTAATAAAGTGCAAAGAGTATAGATTCAGAGAGCTGCTGGCCAGGATGAACACACACACACACACACACACACACACACACACACACACACACACAAAGTTTGGGAGATAAGTGCTTGTAAGTTTGGATATAGGTTATAATTAGATGGTTCAAATGACTGAGCCTGAATATTTGCCAGTCTTTGCGTTTTACTGTCATTAAGCTGTTGTTTCTTAACTCCCAGGGATTCGTCGTCTCTGCTCTTGGACTGATTTTCAGAAGTACTCAGCTTCTGTTGACTTCAGTGATAGGTGTGGGGGCTCTGCAGTTTTGAAAATATCAGGTGTTAGGGTTAGTTCTGCACTGTAGGCAAGAGCTGCGAGAGCAGACTGCAGGAGAGAAGCGGGGGAAGAGAAGCCCCAGGACTATATTTTGTTTTGAATTTTATATAAACGAAATAGACGGTGAGAGAAGGGAGTGTTATTAGACAAAAGGATTGTGCTGAGTTTATTAAGGTGTTCTGAAGAGGGGAAACTGAGGCAGGGAGCCACAGAGCATCTCCAAGTCACGAGGGTGATGCTTGGGATGTGGCTGACCTTATAACAGCGCGTGCGCGCACACACATGCGCGCACACACACACACACATTTTTAAAAGAAACCAACTGAGATTTGTTAGAAAGTTCGCTGGGGATTGTTCATAGAATATACACATTCAAAAGTTGTGACATGTCTATCAACGCCCTTTGGAACACGTCGCCTTTTAGCTGCTTCAGGTCACCCATTCATTGTCTGTCTTTGTCTTCTTAGGTTTTTGAGGCAATGACTATGTCTCCTTGTATATTCGTTCGGCACCTAGCCCAATGTTGCCTTTGTCTACCTTAACTTCCAAACATTGGAATTGTACTTGCTCCCATCAGATTATGGGAAAGCTGCTTTGGTGAAAAGGCCAGATTGCAAACCCCCTTTCTCACACTAGTGAGCTTGTACTCATGTGAGTGGTCCCATTGACTTTAAGTCTATAGATGAGAGAACAAAGGGCTAACATCACCAGTCTGTCCAGCCCACTGCAGAAGCACGCCTGCCCTCAGTACACAGGATTTATCACCGTCTGAGAGGGAAAAAATGTTGTGGGTAGTGTTGTGGTTTCAATTGAATTCAATAGCCAGGTGTCAAGTAGCTAGGCTTAACCAACTTTACTAATCAACAATGATTAGTCAAAGATTAATACAGCATAATACAGATAGGAAGGCCAATACATTGCCAACCCATCTGGGAGACAGCAATGCAGCTGGTCAACTGTCTCAAAATCTGAGCTTCACTCTACTTCTCTATACACAATAGATGAGGGTCTCACTATTGCTTTGCATTGCTTTAAGGCTAGTTTTATCTGTCTTCTTTGACGTGCTTTTGAACATTTTGTGATACGCTTACACAGACCCTACAATAAACAGGACAGAGATTGCAACAAGTTTCTTATCTTATTTGGCCATAGCATTCCAGAAATTAGCAACATTTCAGTGACATCCTGCATCAGCTATAGCTGGGTATAGAGGGCATATTAGTTAAGCATCAACAAACTTGTTTGTCTTGTCCTGTCCCTCTGGAATGACTCTGCACCTAACACTGAAGCACAACATTTCACGTCTCCCTTTGGTTAAGCAGCTTGACAAAAGTAAAAAGCATCTGGGAAAAAAACTTAACATGAACAAAATTCATAGTTATACAAAAACATGTAATATATATGTTATTATATATAATATATGATATTCATAGAATCATAGAACTGGAATGACCTCGATAGGTCATCTAGTCCAGTCCCCTACACCCTGCTAACAGGAACACTATAAACCTTAGAGACTTTTCTTATCTGGCTCCATACATATTTGAAAGACTGGGTCTGTAGTAGCCGGGCATAGCATGAATACCTAGAGGCTAGTTGGTTAAGTATATTTCTCAAGACTTGTGATACTCTTATATAATATACAATGGAGTCATGCAAAGGTTACAGCATCTAACTATAGAACAGTTTTAGGGTTATACAACTCAGCATGAAAATAAAGCATTCTAAATAGCATATACTGTACTTATTCACTATTATCTACTGTCATATTCTGGTTACATAAACATCTCCTTTTTAATCACACTTATAGCTACAACAACTCCCAGGCTTTGATTAATACATTTTGCTTGTGAGAGCTGAATGCATCTGTTTTCTGGTCGTTAACACTAAAGCAATCTATATGCCTGGCTAATAGTTCTGTTTGTGAGAGCTGGTTTCCCAGTCTGCTTGCAAAAGTCAGCTTCACAAACCTTGACACAAGTTTTTTTTCCTTATCTGGTAACTGCCCCTGCAGCATTAACCAAAGTATGTAACTAAATATGCAAGTAGTATTTTTCCGTTTTGGCTTGGGCCTGGCTGCAAAGCACCATGGGGCTTTGGCTTAGTTTGGTCAACAGTAGGTAGCCCTTGTTAAAATATTGTCTGTAGATCACTGAGCTCCCTTCTCTGAACAGAAGCTTCTAGAGGTCAAAGGCCAGTCTAATATTCCAGTAATGAATTGAATTGGTTTATCTTTTCTCTTTAATTTTAAGTAGACTACAACGTTTAACCCTCCCACCACCCAAAAAAGAGTCAGGCTGTTCAGTTCATACTTATGTCTGCTGGCAGGGTGGTTTTTGTTGTTGTGTTTAAACACACATACACTCTCTCTCTTTCTCTTCCCTGAAAGGGCAGGATGTGCTATTTTAAACTGCAATAACATGGAGCCTTGACCTTTATAACTCTTAGCATGAAAATTGTTTGGAGCAGCTTGTGAAGAAGGAAAGCCAGCTGGTCCCAGGCACAGTGGTAGCTGTTAAAACCCCCATGTCTACAGATACAGTACAGTGGTATGAGATACCTCCGTTATTTGCTATTGCAAACATAGGGAAATACTGGGATGTATCAGCAGGAGTTGTAAGCAAGACACAAGAAATAATTCTTCCATTCTACTCCGGGCTGATAAGGCCTCATCTGGAGTATTGTGTCCAGTTCTGGATGCCACATTTCAGTTAAGATGTGGACAAATTAGAGAAAGTCAATAGGAGAGTTACAAAAATGATAAAAGGTCTAGAAATCATGACCGCTGAGGAAAGATTGAAAACATGGGGTTAGTTTAGTTTGGAGAAGAGAAGACTGAGTGGGGACATGCTAACCACTGAGGATAGGACAAGAAGCAAAGGACTTAAATTGCAGCAAGGGAGGTTTAGGTTGGACATTAGGAAAAACTTCTTAACTGTCAGGCTAGTTAAACACTGGAAAATGTTGCCTAGGAAGGTTGTGGATTTTCCTCATTGGCCCCATTAAGAGCAGGTTAGACAAACACCCGTCAGGGATGGTCTAGTTGTTACTTAGTCCTGCCTTGTGTGCAGGGGACTGGACTAGATAACCTAGTCAAGTCCCTTCCACTCCTACACTTCTATGAGTCTATGGCCCACTGGTCTAATCCAGTCTGGAAATTCCTATGTTCCAAAGGCTGTCTTTTAATTATGATAATTATTTGTATTGCCATTGTACTAAAGAGGCCCAGTCCTGGACTAAGACCCCACTGTATTAGGCACTGCACAAATACAGGACAAAAAAAACCCATTCTGTGCCCCTAAATAGAAGATAAGAGACAACAGTTGGATACAGACAGGTGGGGGAGCCCAAGAAAACAATAAGACAATAGTGACCAGCTTAGTAGGCTGTGGTCTCTGCACACAAGCAGCCTGACCATTGTCAAGTGTTTTGTAGGCACCATGGTAAAGGGCAGTTTTAAGGAAGGATTTGAAGGTGGATAATGAGGTAGCTTTGTGGATGTTTACTGGGATCTTCTCCAAGGTGAGAATGGCAGCATGAGAGAAAGCACCAAGATGCTTGTTAGAAAATGTAACAGGTGGGCAAGGGAGGCTGGCATCATGGGCATAGGTGAGCGTCCACAGTTCAATAGCTAAGGAGAGGTGATAGGTTGGGGGGGATTGACTCAAAGGGCCTTGAAAGTGAAGACAAACAGCTTATGTTTGATGCAATAGTTTACATTTTAATCTAAAGAGACAATACATACAGAGGAATCGTTTATCCCTGTTTTACAGTTGTGGAGCAAAGGCATTGAAAAGTTAAGGGTGTTTTTATCAAAGGGGTCCCAACCCCCATTCAAATTCTGTGAGAGCTGGGAGCACAACTTCTTTTGGCTCGCTTGAAAACCCCAGCCTGGCCCAGCATCACACAGGGAGTCTGTGGGATAGCTGGGAATTGAATTGAGACCACCTGACTCTTAATCCAGTGGCTGACCCACAAAACCATTTATTCCTTCATCTCTTGTATCTGTTATGTGCAGCACCTTTGAATATGAACTAGCAAGTTTGTATGTGAGTGACCAGTTGTGTTTTGTTCTTCTGTTGTTTTTAGGTGGCAAGCTCTTGTTGGCTGGCCCTGGACCCATAGAAATCCATGCTCATTATATTCTGGTATCCGATGGCGGCAAATTCCAGGTGGGATCCCCAGATAAACCTCTCCGTGACAAAGCACACATCCATCTCTACGGAAGCTTTCATTCTGCAACCTTCTTTCCATATGGGGCCAAATTCCTGGCTGTGAGGAACGGGACGGTTTCCATGCATGGTGAGTTGGAGAGGGTATAGTGTGTCTCTCTCTCTACCCTTAAAAAAAGTGTTGATTGTATTTCTAGTTAAGACAATGACTGAGACCACATGAGTCATTTGGGATGGAATTTTCAGGCGGGGTTCTGCACCTACCGGCAGGGTCGGATGTTCCAAAAAACGGAGCTCCCACTTGGGTGGGAGTTTGGCCCTAGATCTCTACTCTCAGCTCCAAGTGGCCCTATTTCCGAAGAGCATAACATGTTAGGTGCTGACCCCTTTTGCAAATCTGGCCATAAGCGGGAGCTGCGGTGGGGTGCGAGCACTCATGAAAATCTAGCCCTTAATTGGATACCTAAATGACAGCGGAGCACTTCTGCAGCTCTGTCTCCAGTCGTGAGTTCTGAGTACTTGGAAACTGAACCTTTGAGTGCTGGGATGTCATTCTTGCTGTGCACTACATGGGTCTGCTCTGTGGGTATGATAGTACAGGGTGTCCTAAATAAATGCATAAGGGGATTAAAAAGGGGATAGAGAATAAGACTGAGAATATATTATTGACTTTATATAAATCGATGGTACGCCCACATCTCAAATACTACGTACAGATGTGGTCATCTCATCTCAAAAAAGATATACTGGCACTAGAAAAGGTTCAGAAAAGGGCAACTAAAATGATTAAGGGTTTGGAACGGGTCCCATATGAGGAGAGATTAAAGAGGCTAGGACTCTTCAGCTTGGAAAAGTGGAGACTAAGGGGGGATATGATAGAGGTATATAAAATCATGAGTGATGTGGAGAAAGTGGATCAGGCAAAGTTATTTACTTATTCCCATAATACAAGAACTAGGGGTCACCAAATGAAATTAATAGGCAGCAGGTTTAAAACAAATAAAAGGAAGTTCTTCTTCACGCAGCGCACAGTCAACTTGTGGAACTCCTTACCTGAGGAGGTTGTGAAGGCTAGGACTATAACAGAGTTTAAAAGAGAACTGGATAAATTCATGGAGGTTAAGTCCATTAATGGCTATTAGCCAGGATGGGTAAGGAATGGAGTCCCTAGCCTCTGTTGTCAGAGGGTGGAAATGGATGGCAGGAAAGAGATCACTTGATCATTGTCTGTTAGGTTCACTCCCTCTGGGGCACCTGGCATTGGCCACTGTCGGTAGACAGGATACTGGGCTGGATGGACTTTTGGTCTGACCCGGTCCGGCCGTTCTTATGTTCTTATTATACCTCTCCTACCTTGTAGATCATTAGGACAGGGTGTCTACCTAGCACTCAGGAGAGTGCTCATGTGAAGGACTGGGCTCTCGCTCCATGCAGCTTCAAAGGAGTATAGACTGCCAGCTAAGAATCCTGGCCAGGCCCATGCCGAGCATGCCATGGTCTCAGTACATACCAGCTGGGACAGACAGGCTACTTCGTTTCAAAGGGGCACTAAAGTGCACCACAAGCACGCTCTCCTCCTCCCCCACGTCTGAACAGAGCCATTGTGCCCTGTGCCAGCAAAGAGCCTCCAGCGTCAGCAGCACAAATGGCTCAGCTCTGCTCCCCACGTCAAAGTCTTAACTAACAGACAATTTTCAAATACAATATTTGCCTTAGCAAAGGCAGGAGGGAACCCAGCACATATTACAGTGCTTCATTCCTCCACCAGTTACAGCATGTCTAGGCTTTTTGGTCCTCAAATCCCCGTCCGGGGGGAATTGCCAAAAAGTCAGACATGTCCGGGAAAATAGGGAGGGAGGGGTCGTGGGGCTTGGGTCCAGGCTGGAGCTGCTGGGGCCAGTGGGTGCTCGGCTGCCAGCCAGCGCCACTCGCTCTGCCGGGCCGGAGCTGCTCGGCCGGAACTGGGGCCCGAGCCGAGCCGGCCGGAGTCGCTGGGATCGGGGCTGCTCGGCCGCCAGCCAGTGCCGCTCACCCAGGGCCAGGCCGGAGCTGCTCGGCCGGAACCAGGGCCCGAGCCGAGCCGGCTGAAGCCACTGGGAAGCGCCACTCGCCCGGGGCCAGGGTTGGCGCCCCAGGGACACTGGGGCCAGAGCCTCTTCACCGGACCAGCGGGAGACGCTCAGCTGGGGTGGCCGGACTGGGCCTCACCTCCTCACGCCCCCCCCCCCCCCCCGCCGCCTGCCTGCTTCAGGCTTCCCGTGAATCAAATGTTCCCAGGAAGCAGGGGAGGGGGAGGAGCAGGGGGGCAAAGCGTTCAGGGGAGGGAACGGAGACTTTGGGGAAGGGGCGGACCTGGGGCTGGGGCCCTGTGGAGTGTCCTTTTTTTGGACACTTAAAATATGATAGAATCATAGAATGTCAGAATTGGAAGGGACCTCAGGAGGTCATCTAGTCCAACCCCCTGCTCAAAGCAGGGGTAATCCCCAAATAAATCATCCCAGCCAGGGCTTTGTCAAGCCTGACCTTAAAAACCTCTAAGGAAGGAGATTCCACCGCCTCCCTAGGTAACCCATTCCAGTGCTTCACCACCCTCCTAGTGAAAAAGTTTTTCCTAATATCCAACCTAGACCTCCCCCGCTGCAACTTGAGACCATTGCTCCTTGTTCTGTCAGCCATGAGCGACTAGTGGGAGGGACACAAAGGGGGCACCAGCTAAAGGGGGACATGTGAGCTCTCCACATGACCCCCTCCACGTGATTTGTCCCTGCCCCCTATGTGATCCCCTCATGATCCCCCCCCCCCCCATATGACCCCCCCCCCCCACGTGACTCCTCCCTGGTCTGCACCCAGCCTGGGGGCCTGCGCTCACCCTGTCCCCTCCCCATCCCACGTTACCTGGCGGGGTGTGTGCTCTGCTCCAGTCCCCCTAGCATGTGGAGCCACTAATGCATTCTCCCAGGCAGCCTCCAGCCACACTGTCGGCCTGGGCTGGGAGCAAGCTCTGCTGCTGTGCTGTAAACCTGTCAGTTTGCATGAGCTAGGGTTAGGTGTTGCAGGGTTAGGTGGGGTCAGTGTTTGAATGGGAGGCCACACATGAATGGTGACGTGCAACAGGAAGTAGTGCTGTTAATTCAGGAAGTTACACAGTTCCTGTAGAATTTGCACTGGGGTGAACAGGGGGTGCTCTGCTACCCCTGGAGGTGCTAACTTTCGGGTGAGATCCAAAGCTGGGTGAAGTGGTCTTGACCACTTTGTTGCGTTATCATGAGACTGAATTATTTAATGCTTGTAAAGTGCTTTAAGATTGGCATTTGACAGGCTTTATAAAAGGGCAAAGTATTTCTACACCATTTCGTACAGAGGGGCTTTGTCACTATAACATCCTATCATACTCACATAGTACCCTAGGGTGACACACACACAATCTCCTTATTCATGGATTCACAGAGTTTGCGGCCATAAGGGATCATTAGATCATCTAGTCTGACCTCTTGTATAACACAGGCCAGAGAATTTCACCCAGTTACCCCTGTATGGAGTCCAAAAACTTGTGTTAGATTAAAGCATACTGTAATTAGAAGACCGCAAGAGATGGAGAATCCACCAGTTCCAGCCGTTAATCACCCTCACTCTTAAAACGGTGTGCCTAATTTCTAATCTGAGTTCAACTTCCAGCCATTAGTTCTAGTTCTGCCTTTTCAGCTAAGTTAAAGGACCCTTCTATTTTCAGTTTTGATTTGGATTCAGTCAGCCTAATGCAGTCATTGGTTAGATGGCATCTTCTTTTAAGCCGTAGGCCTCCTCCTCTCACTGGATCAGGCTCAGAATTATTTTCCTTCCTTGAGACATACCTGTTCAGTAAAGCTCTTCAAGGAACCAAGATTCCTTCCCTCAAGCTTGTGCTGTCACCTTGAGCCTTGTCAGGAGCTGAAGGTTAGTGTCAGGGCAGCACTTCCTTCTATGGCTGTAAAAGACTGGGTGGATTGAGGGTGTAATAAATGCACACCAATGAATGCTTTCAATCAATTTCAAGGACGAGCCATTCAAATGGTGACATAGTCTCGACATTAAGGTATGTGTGTCTAGGGCAGGTTTCACAGTCATGGTGAGTTCAGTGTCTTTATTTTTTAAACCATGCATCCATTTTGTGTTGTAGTCCATTATTTTTATTCTTGGTTGATTTTCAACAGTGTGCTTGGCATTACATAGAACATAAAGGAGAAAAGGTACCTGCCCCAATGAGCTTTACAATCAAGAGGCAAAGGTAACCTGCTGTCCCACAGGCTGCCATAGCTACCAACTGAAGGAGTTGCTTCTCTAGGTTCTTGCTTTTGGCACTGGAGGTCATGGGTTCAGACCCTGTGATGATCCAAGGATGCCACGCTAAACAACACTTCAGAAACCCAAAATGTTAGGAGGCTGGATTCAACACAACGTGGTGCAGGGTTTTTTTTCCCTCTCCCTTAGTCATGAGTAAACAAGAGCATTTCTTTGGCAGGCAGATTAGCACGTGTGTTTTGAGGAAGGAATTGAAACAGGTGAGTGTTCCACATCACAGAAAGGGAGAAGTTACTGACTAGAATGAATGGTGCAAGGACAGCTGAGAGTAGAGACCTAGGGCCAAACTCATGCTGGGTGAAACTTGGTTGATGTAAGTGGAGCTACAGCGGGGATACATTCATTTGGACCACAGGTTGGAGCAAAGTAGTGCAGGGCTTTGATGAAGAGCGATACAGAAGGGAGCCGTTCCTGAGTTAGTGTCATGCTGGGAGACGTGTTTTTTGAAGAATTGTTGCCTCTCCTCTCACTCGTACAGGGAGCATTTTCTCCCTGTTGTTTTCTCCTAGGTCATTTCCCATTTCAGATAGTTTGGTGGAAGAAATAATTTCTATTGCATCTTCTACTGATCCATCAATTTTGGGTGTTTCTGTGGCCTCTTTTATTGTAGTATCCAAGCACTTCACAAGCTTTGATGTGTTTATCCTCACAGCACCTCTGTGAGTTAGGGAAGTGCTATTATCCCCATTTCACAGATGAAGAACTGAGATACAGAGAGATTCAGTGACTAGACAAAGGTCACACAGGGAGTCTGTGGTAGTATAAGGAATAGAACCTGGGTCCCTTGAGTCCCACACTTGCACCCCATCCTCTGGACCATCCTTCCTCTCTTTATGTATAGTCCAATGAAGCACAGTTAATACTAATTCACTGCCAAAGTTCCCAGTGGGGCTGCTTTTCAGAAAAAAACAAGAAGGCAAGGTCCCTGCTCCAAAGAGTCTACAATCTCAGTACCAAATCCTGATTGCCTCACACATTCATGGAGCCCCGTTGAGTACTGTCTAACTTATGGGGAAAACCTGTTTGTCTTAAGTGAGAAGCCCCACTGAATGGAGGTGAATGGGAGATAGCAAAAGCCCGTGTGCATGGCATTGTTTAGGTTCTGTAGCTCTGTAGTGAAGGCATAGGCAAGAGGGGAGGTGTGGGGGCCAAAAGACATTAGCTATGTGGTGGAATGGGAAGGCAAAGGTGGCTTGGCACATTAGCAGAAACACTCTGTGTTTCAGTTTCTGATGATTCAAGACATCCAGACTTTCTGTGCTGTCCCTTCTAAACTCTGTGTAACATACAGTCCCCGTGCATGGCTGCAATTAAACTTCACTGAAACCATGTAATCCGCAATTTCGCATTGAAGCAGTGGAAGCCTGCTAGAAAATAAAACTGGAAGGAAAGTGTTTGTGCTGTCTTGATACCACTTACATCAAACAGAAACACGTTATTCTGGTTCCAATTTAACATCAGCCTAGCCCATGGTCTAGAACAAATTGGGGAGCATGTCAGCTCTCCTTCTCCTCTTTTTATATATGTTATCGCAATCCAAATCATTCAACAAGCAGGCTTTGAAATTTTCAGCCGTCTCAGCGAAGACAGGATCGAGTGCCATGTAATTTCTTTTCTTTTTAAGATTGGAAAGTTTGGGGAATGTTTTGCTGCTATGGTTGAGTTCAACTTGTTTAGTAAGCGCTGTCAGCAGCTTGCTTTGATATGTTAATATGACTAATGGTCTCCCAGAATTCCCCGTGAGTGGCAGTCCTGTGCTCTAGTGGTCACAACAGATTGGGAAATTTCACTGTTGCCTTTGGCTTTAGCCAACTCCCCTGCCAATCAGAGCATGCCACCCATAAACCACCTGCCAATCACATGTCAGTTTTAAAGGGGGTCTCAGTCAGCTGGGGTGGCTTGAATTTTTGACAATGTAATTATAGCCCTTGCATCCACATTGAAATCTTGAGCAGGATTGAGGGAGTTTTATTGATTGTTCAGAAGGGAAATTTATCAATGTCTCCGGCTCCGTTCATACTTTAATTCCCCAGAAAACTCTTCTGACAAGTTCCCTAAGAGAAATCTAGCTCGTTGGCCTTGGCCGTACTTGCGTCTTTGTCTTTCCCAGCAAAATTGATTTGGACCCACACTGTGGATTCTGAGTGAACCTTCAGCGTTTCAGACTACGAGGCAAGGTAAAAAGGGCCATGTTCACAAGCAGCACAAGGCGAGTGGGCACACTGCCTATGGACCCAACCTACCATTTCTCTGCTAGAAGATATTTGCCACCTGCTTTCACAGGCAGACTGTGAACAAACGAGTGGCCCCAATGAGGTAGTGAATAACTGTTCCCCAGTGCATGTAAGGAGTTCACAACCAGGCCCTTAGAAAACAGACCAGAGTTTAATGATTTAATAGTGTCCTTCTCAAGTCCTGTGTGGATTTTACATAGCTTTTAAAGATATCATTAATAGTTCAGAAGACATTGTTCATTAGCTCTGTACATGGGATCTGTCTGTCGTGTGTGTGTATGTGCATGTGTGTGAGAGAGAGAGGGAGGCCTAATTCTCTGTTTACCTGCATCATGTGCAAAGTGGGTGCAAAATGCTACTATTTTGGTGTAGTAAAGTTTTAGTCCCACTGTGCACTGGTGTGAATGACCCTGCAAGGTATAGGACAAAGGAGAATCAGGCCCAGAGACTTTAAATTCAGTATGATACTCATTTATTGTTATAGTCCCAGCATATACATAAAGAAATCTGATAAAAAATAAAATACTCTTGCTGGAAGATTGCAATGTAATACCCCTTTATTTCTTAGAATGTAGAACGATAACACACAAGAACCCCAAACCAGAGAGACAAATCAGGCTGCTCTCTAAGGCAGACAGACACAGCTTACCCCACCTTGTTTTAGGCTGTCTCTTCCCAGGCTGACTGTTTCAACTCAGTTTCCCTAGGGAGCGCCCTAGCCTGCAAGCAGAACCAGGAATCCCTCTCCCCACAATCTTAAAGTGATAGCTTACAATTCCAACACGGTTCTCAATACACTGTATTAATCACCAGGCAAAATAAATGCAGGAGATTCATGGTCTCCACTAATCATGAGTTCACCAGACTAGGTCCAGGTCCCATGTCTCCTGCACTCTCAAGTCGCCCTCTGTGGGTCTACGTTTTTCATTGTTCCAGTTGAATAATCCAATGGGAGCCTTTTAATAGAAGGACAGAGAGTGTGAGTTGGACTCTATGTTCAATGGAGAGTTGTAGCAGACTGTAAAGTGCTGGGAGGATGTGCTCTTGGGGGCCTGTGTTACGTGCCAGACTGCTGTCCATACTTGGTGGAGCTTTTTCAGGGTGTGTGGCTTCATTTTTAGTATGAGTTGCAATAATCAAGCCTGGAGCTCATGAATGGATGGATCACTGTGGTGAGATGTGTGTCTAGTAGAAAAGGATGCAGTCTTGTGGGGAGGGATAGCTCAGTGGTTTGAGCATTGGCCTGCTAAACCCAGGGTTGTAAATTCAATCCTCAAGGGGGCCATCTGGGGATTTAGTTACAGATTGGTCCTGCTTTGAGCAGGGGGTTGGACTAGATAACCTCCTGAGGTCCTTTCCAGCCATGTTATTCTGTGATTCTTGCTGCAGCTGGAGGTATGCTCTTCCATCTTGCTAGAATCCCTGTTTTGGCTGGCTTGAACTTTAACCAGTTGCTTTACCAGAACTTTAACTTTATCTGGATGCTGATCTTAAGAATGGTGAAAACAAGGCAGTGACATTATCTGCATCTGATGTGAGGAGACTGAAGGCTTGTCTTCACTACCAGCTAAATCGGCACCGCTGCCATCAATGCAGCAGCGTCGATTTAGTGGGTCTGGTCAACACGTGCTAAGTCGATGGGAGAGCGCTCTCCTGTCGATTTCAGTACTCAACCTCCCCAAGAGGCAGAAGCTATGTTGAAGGGAGAGAATCTCCCGTTGACACTGCTGTAAATCAATCTAAACTACATTGGCTTAAATTACATAATTTAAATAACGTAACTAGCATAACTTAGATCGACTTACCTCGTTAGTGTAGACTGGGCCTTAGAGATGGGTGTTGTCTGCATGCTTCTGGCATGTGGTCTTATGTTTTCTCCCATGATTACCACAATGGGTAAGAAGGTTGAATCTTGGGGGTCTCTGCAGATGAGGGCTTTGGAGGTAGAGAAACATTATAAACCTTTAGGAATCTCATCAGAGCACCCCGTATAGCAGTGCTTCCACTTCTGGCTCCAACTGTAAGCAAGATATCAGGAAAAATGGAGGTGCACAGCAAAAAACAAAAGTCAAGCAACAATTTTCAAATCTCAAAAGTTTTAGTTTGAATTTCAGGCTCTGGATGGAGATGGGAGAAAGTCTGGCAATGTTTGCAAAGCTGAAGAGTCTGGGTCTAGATCAGAACTGTCCCAAAGCCCCAGGCTGTGCTAACCCGAGGTCCTGATTAGAACTCATCATATAGCTTTTATTTTATCCAAATCATTTTGTTCATCTCTAACTTTCACCCGCTCCCTTGACAATGACAGAGTCGATGTGTCTAATTCCCTTTCTTCACATGGTGAGGATGTAGCTAACTGATCTTAGCATTTAAATGATCATTCTGCCCTGCATTCTCATTCCTGCAGGCAGACATTCCCTGTCTCGTTCAGTAGCAGCTCTGTAGATTAACTGGCAATAATGTAAAATGTTAACAGCTGTGCGCAACTATTGATGAGCATGTACAGTATTTAGCTGCCGTATTTGAAGCGGTTTGTTAATGGTGCAACACCATGTCAGTTTAAAGGAGGTTTTCCTGTATCATACCTTTGGCTATGCGATATTTTTATGCACATTGTGTGTTTTGTGTGATACTTATTGGATCATTCATTTATGCCAAGGGATCACAAAAGCTGAGACATCTTTTCCTTTCTTATTCTTTTTTTTTTTTTTTTTTTTTTTTTTTTTTACAGTGGCACTATGTTTGTATAATATCCAGGTAAACACTGATTAAAGGAATCCCTTTGGGAAGTAACTAGCATCCAGGGAATGTCACATGGAAAACGCTTGTTCTCCAGGATGTTTTGTAGCTAGAAAGGAACAATGAAGAGGGTTTCTCTATAGATGTGTGTTTATATAGCCCTCATCATTATAGCATCGGAGCAATCTCAGTCATTAATGATAGATATGATCGAAAAAATATTAGTTTCATCAACATCAAAACATTTAATGGGGATGTGTCTATTCTGATTAAATTGTCAATGGAAGAACATCAGCACTATTCATTTTTACTTTCTCAGTTCAGTGATGATGAAATATTTTATTCTGATAACGTAAAAAGATTTAATTTCAACTTTATCATGTCATTTTATGTCATTTTGACTTATATACGTTTTAATATTTTATATATATATATATCATATTTATATATGTAATATTTTATATTATGTTTCAGCGTTATCCAAATAAAATATTTTTACCTTATCAAAATTAAATAATTATTGAAAGAAAACATCTGATGGTTCCAAATCAAATTTTGGGGGGATTTTTGTTCTATGGTGAATTTCAAAAATTAGACTTTTTGTCCTGATTCAGAGTGAAAACAAATTTCAGCATTTCCGTTTTCCAGCCAGCTGCATCAATGGATTTTATCCTTACAGCACCCCTCTGGGAATGCATTCTCCCCGTGGTACCAGTGGGAAATTAATTTGCTCTGCGCCTCAAGCAACTTGGGCTGGTCACACAGGACTGAGTGGGGATCTGAAGCCAGATGGATCGAATCATAAGCCACTGCTCAACTCACTGGCCCATTCTCCTTACCACACCCCAGCCTTGTCCTGTGGTTGATGGCAGATGATGCTGGGTTGTAACTACTGGGAAGAACAAAATCCCAAACCCATCTGCCTCCCTCTTGCAGCAGGAATTCTCTTCTCCTTGCAGCTTTTCTCTTCTCCATTTTGCCTCCCCCCTGCTGCTGTGTCTCATATTTTCTTTGATACTGGGAAGCTGGAGGGGGCTTTCACTCAGGGAGCTTCCAGGAGCATGGGGCAGTACAGGTTCCTCAGGGCGGGATACTGAGGAAGGATATACTCCTCCTCCATGTCCTCACAGTTAAGCAGTTATGTATAAGAAAAGACCCTGTAGGGCATGAATGAAAAGCTTTTTGCACTGACTGTGGCGTACAAGTGACAGAAAAAGCAGCTGTGTTTCAGCGAGAGCTGCCCACACATAGAAATTTGGCCTGGAGTAGTAGAGGAGGGTGGAAAAATATCGCCCACTTTCTCTCAGAGCAGAAAACTGTTCCCTGTCTTTAGAAGTTGTGCTGAAGGAAAAGCAGAGCTCCCTTAATTCAAATGCAAGGTAGAGACTTTGTGCAAAGACTGAGAATAGACTAAGGATTAAAATTAAATGAGTGGGGGGGACCCAATACCTCAGTCCAGGGTGTGAATTAGTAGGCTGTTAGTGAATGCTGAGGACTAGTTCTTCAGATCCATGCCTTCAGCTGCATGAGAAAAGTGGGGTATGTACTGTGATTTTGTGTGTTCTGTTTTTGTATATTAACTATGGAGCAGCGGTAGCTAAAGATCTAACAACAAATGAAAATCCCATCTCCTTTTCAAGGGATGTGTTCCCAGTGCCCGCTTAGTCATTTGCTGTTTCTAACCTTTCCAAATTTTAGGAAGGGCAAAGTTAAGTTTGGGTAGGGAGTGTAAATTAGATGGGTCAGAGTGAGTAATGAAAGATGATTACATGTCTCTGGGGAACAGGTTGGATCTCTTAGGCATTACTTTCCAGACAGTTTAACACTGTTTTTATAATTATTATTATTAATTAAGCTGTGTAGTTTTTGGAAAGATAATTTTATATCTGATAGCTGGAATCTATTGAATTACATTTCAACCATTGCTTTCTTTAATGAGGTTTTCTTTGTTTGAGAATATAAAATAAAAGTAACCTTAACTGAATGTGTCAAGTATCAGAGGGGCATCCGTGCTAGTCTGTATCCACAAAAACGAGGAGTCCAGTGGCACCTAACAGATGCATCTGAAGAAGTGGTTTTTTACCCACGAAAGCTTATGCCCAAATAAATCCCTTTTAATCTGCTTTGGTAGCATAAATCTGCTTTGGTAGGGCCACTTTTAGACCACTTTACACTTCCAGAGCAATGCAAAGAGGCCTGTAAAGAAGAATCAGGCCCAAAGTATGCATCTAGTAATATACACTCTGGAGTGACTTACTGAGATTACCATCCGTAGTAGCCAATGAAGAGCTGTTCCCTACTGTGTATTTGGCCTGGTCTACATGCAAAAAATAGGTCAATGTAGCTATGGTGCTCAGGGGTGTGAAAAATGCCGATCAACCCCCTGGTGTAGATGCAGCTAGGTCGACGGAAGAATGCTTCTGTCAACCTTGCTACTGTTGCTCAAGGAGGTGGATTTCCTAGAGCAGTGGTTCTCAAACTTTTCTAGTGGTGACCCCTTTCACACAGCAAGCCTCTGAGTGCGACCCCCCTCTTATAAATTAAAAACACTTTTTTTAAATTTAACACTATTATAAATGCTGGAGGTGAAGCAGGGTTTGGGGTGGAGGCTGACAGCTCGCGACCCCCCAGATAATAACCTCGCGACCCTCTGAGGGGTCACGACCCCCAGTTTGAGAACCCGTCCTAGAGTGACAGAAAACCCCTTTCCATTGAAGTAGGAAGTGTCTACAATACAGCAGCCTAGTTCTAACCCGATAGCTGTGTTGCTATAACGCCCATAGTTCAGGTATGACCCTTGCTAGAGTTTTATATACTGTCATTTTAAATGTTAAAGTTTCATTCACTTCCCCTGGAAGACTATTCTGCAATCTTTCATTAACATTTTTTTAGTTTGGTAAACAAATTCCCTTTTTTTTTTTTAAAAAAAAGAAAAATTGGAAACAAAATGTTACTAAAAAAAGTTTTCAGTAAAATAAAATTTTTCAGTTCAGTTTTAGGTAATTTTTTTTTAATAATTTGTTTACTGAAAATCGTTTATGAAAGGCAAACATTTTTTTCAGTTTTTGGTTTCATTTTTTGTTGAAAAACCAAAACGTCTTTGGGTGAAATTGCAAAAACATGAAATGTTTGTGAAATTTCTCATAAAAATAATTGGCATTTTTCAGCCAGCTCTATTTGTTAATTCTTTCAATATTCCTGCCAGCCCTGATCAATTTCTTTACATTTTTCTGCATTTAAGAGACCGAGGACTGAACACCAAATTCCAGAGGCATATAGGGAGAATTACTTCCCTTTTCTGTGATATGATTCCCCTGTTGGTGCATCCCAAAATGGCAGTGTTCATTATTAAACAGTCAGTGTATATTCTGTGACACTGTGGCTATTTCTTGTTCTGCAAAGACAACGTGGTTTGGAAGAGTGAGCACAGTCCTGAGAGTTAGGAGGTCCCTAGGTCATGGGAAAATTAACTTTAACCATTTAAACTGACTCTTTCTTCTACAAGTGATAGGGAGGTTGTCGACCACCATCTTCCATCTTTTGCAATTGTGTCACAGTTGCAAAACTTTTACTTTCCTTTGGATGCCACTCCTCCGGTGATGTTTCGGATGTAGCTGGATCTCTTTCTTGCTCTTCCTGGTTTGCCTGTGATCTTGCCTGGTAGCATGAACGCCGGATCAAGTCGCTCAGCGATCGGCGGGCAATACTTCTGCAGAAGGATGTTCTTCTCTAACCTACGGTCTCAAGTAATTGTGCTCTTTTAAAATTTATCCTTATCATCCCATCATTTGTAGGCTGGTTATCCAGCAAATATTAACATTCTTCTCTTCACACCAAAAGGCGAATGTCTGAGGGCTGGTCTACATGGGGAACTCACACCCCTGAGAGGCGCAGCTATGCCGACCTAACTCTAGTGTAGACAGCACGAGGACAACAGAAGAATTCTTCCATCGACTTAGCTACTGCCTCTTGGGGGAGGTGTATTATCTATGCTGACAGAAGTACCCCTCCTGTCGGCGTAGGTACTGTCTACAGTGAAGTGCTGCAGCTGTGCTGATGTAGCAGGTTAAGTATAAACATACCCTGGGTCTCTGTGTCTTTTTAAAGTGTCCAGCTCTCACTTCCATACAGGCGGGTTAACCATATGTAGCACTTCAGCAATCTAGCGCGGATGTGTAACTTTAACTTTCCACAGCACAGACGTCTTTGGATGTGTTTTTTGCAAGCTGTATCTTTCTCTTGATTTCTTCATTGCATCTTCTGTCTGATGTTATTAAAAACCCTAAGCAGGGGAGACAATTCACGTGTTTCACCACTTTACTGTCTAGATGTGGATATTGCCTAGTACATTACTGTGTTTACTTATCATACTTTTTGTCTTCCCAACATTAATCGTCATTCCATATTTCTTGTTGGCATCATACACAGCAATAAGCATTTTCTGAAATTCTTCCTAGTAGAAATGATGCCAATTTGGTCATTGGTTTATATTATGTTGTTGTTGTACATGCTATTGACCTGTATACCGTAGTTGGTGTCTTCTAAACTTTCCCCTTCTGTGTGTAAGTTCAGTAGTTGCGGGAAAAGGATGAAACCTTGGTGTAAACCTTCTTGATGCTGCAATACTCATATTTTGTAGTTCGTTGGGATTGCTTCAGACTAATGGCGGCCTACGTTTGCCATGTACAGTACCGTCTTTGGGCTTTTGTGGTATTTTATATGGCCAGCAGTGCCACTTTCTGCTCCACCACGCAATGTTAGTACTGTCATCAGATTGTCTGTGACTGCTTAGTTAACAAGTCTCCCTGCTTATATCATATCTGAAGGCTGTTCTACTATCTGCAACCCATGGCTGTGCTCGGTGGTGATGGGAAGATTACCCAGAGCTGAGTATGCTGCCAAGTTTTTTTTTTAACATTATTGCAACTCCTTCTTTGTGCCTCTCTCCACCCAAGTTAATGGATTCACTTTCCCCATTTAAACAATAGTGATACTATTTTCTCACCTACCTCTGAGAATCAGTTGGTTAATGTCTGTATAAAGTGCTTTGAATTTATACAGTGCTATATAAATGCAAAGTGAGTGTTGCCTTTTTAATGGCAGATAGTCTATGTCAGTCTGTTGTTTGTAATATAGGATGGCTATGTGTTTAAGGAACTGGCTTGGGACTCACAAGATCTGATTAACTTCCCAGCTCTGCCACAGACTTCCTGAATGATCACGGACAACTCACTTAATCTCTGTGCCTCAACATCCCATCTGTAAAATGGGGATAATATTTCCTTTCTCCCATTCTTTGTCTTGTGTATTTTGAATCCAACCCTGCACCCGTATGCTAGCGCATTGTGAATTGCATGATCGGAGCCTCATTGTAAACTCTTAAGGGAAGGACCGTCTCTCACTACGTGCTTGATCCAAAGCTCATTGAATTCTATGGCAAGACCCCCAGTGACTTCAGACAGCTTTGGATTAGGCTCTTTGTGCGTGAACAGTGTTAGGCACAATGAGGCCCTGATCTCAAGTGGGGCTGTTAAGTCTTATTTTACTATAAATAATGCATATCAAACTCTATACCTGATTTGCTGGTATCGGTCCTGGTCTCTTTTGGCATTCCTAGTGGAAGATTTTTTTATTTTTTAGGTCAGAAAAAATGGATTTATCCCCCTAGGTTAATAATAATAAAAGCCCCACATAAAAATAAACTTCTTTCTCAGACATCCCTCCCTGAAAGGGAAGGTTCTTTAAAAGAGTTCTTCTATTTGGTGCAGCGTTTCACTGGGAGGAAAAGTGGGCTCTGGTACTGTGTTTCACAGCTGAGATCAATACTGCTTTTATTTTATTTTTTCTTTTCTGTCATGCTGAGAGGTTGGCAGAAAGGCTGGGCATGTGATCAGTTTTATAAATGAGTCCAGGGATGCGGCTGGTGAATTAATGATACAAGGAAACACACTGCTATCACTGCTCTCAGTCTAAAGGAGACTTATGGCTTTTGTTGGACACAATTAATAATCAGGAATGGTAGAATTTTTGAAAGTGCCTAAATGGCTTAGGAAGTCAAATCCCAAAGGGAGTGATGACTCCAGAGTTATTTAGGCCCTTTTGAAAACCTTTTGAAAATACTTTAAAATTGTCTGGGCTTACATGTTCAGAGTTGGGTGCCTAAAGTTAGGAACCTTATTTAGGCACTTAAATTGAAGCAGCCTGATTTTTTTCACAAGGTGCCACAGAAATACCATTGAAATTAATGGGAGCTGCAGGTGTTCCAGATCCCTGAAAATCAGGCCATTTATATTTAGATACTTAAATATCAACGCAATTGCCTAATTTTAGGAACCCCCATTTGAAGAAAAAAAAAAAAACCCAACAGCGCTAATGTTTTCCATGTTCTAAGGAGTTAAAGAAGCCACCTAAACCTATTTCGGTCAGTATGATCACACAGAACTGCTGGCGTTAAATTTTTTCACACACAGAGTATTCAACAGATTGCTTCAGGAACTATGTGTTAGAAATAAGGTGAAGTAAGGTTAGTACTGTCTCATAAGTCAAATCCAGCTAAGCCATTAAACATGTGCTTAACAAAAAGCGTGCACAAAGCGATCTCTCCATATCACATCTCTCAATTCTTGTCCTCAAGGGAAACCTGCACAATGCCTTCAAAAGAGCGTAGGGACTTAAATTCATAACTCTCTGGACACCTGAAATCATGGGCTCGGAGACACTACCTTTATGGCTCATTACAACACATTTATAACTGACTTACCCTCATTTGTCCTATGACTGCAGAGGTGTTAATTTCCCACTTCATTTTAACTGGTCTCCTGCAACGTGTGTTAACTGCGTACGCTTCTGTCTGGTCTTGTATTTAGCTGCGTAACTCTGATTACTTTTTCCAGATCTGAAGAAGTGCTCTGTGCAGCTCAAAAGCTTGTCCCTTCCATTAACAGAGGTTGGTCCATTAAAAGAGATTCTCTCACCCAACTTGTCTTTCACTTAGCATTAGAGACATGAGCAGTCCAACTGAGTTAAGCACATGCTTATTCAGCAAAGTACTTAAGAATGGAGTTAATCACCTGCTTAAAGTTATGCACACGCTTATGTACTTTGCTGCATTGGGGCCCAAGTCTTGTACTGTAAGACATTTCTGTAAAGACCAGATCCTCTTGTGAAGTCAATGGCAAAGCTCTTATTGACTTCAGTGGGGCCAGGATCTGAGCTAATGATTTTACTGGGTCTAATTGTCTGAAGGCGATGAGGATTTTGCCTAAAGGATCCTGCTGGTATTGTAGGAAAGGTGAATGGAGTGTCGAGGTTTAAATGTTAACATAGCCCAAATAGTACCGTTTTACACTCACTTTGCACAACTGTAGAAGACTGCAAGCCACTGGAGAATCAGCCCCCTACATACTTGTCACCATTAACACTCTAAGTTTTGCATTTCACTCACATAGGAGAGTGAATCTAAACAGGTCAGTGTTCACGAATGATGTTTAGCTTTTCTAAGATGGTTTACATTTTGAGAGTCCTGTGCAAAATTTAAGGGTTCATCATAGTCAAAGCTGATATTAAGTTTAAGAAGAGTTTAGTGTGGTCAGCACTCACAGGATCTGACCCTTACTATTAATCCAAAAGGTAGTTGAGTATTATTATCCTATTTTTGCAGGTAGAGAAACTGAGTTACAGTGAGGTTAAGTGACTTGCTGAAAACCACAGTGTGAGGTGGCAACAGAGCCAGGATTGGAGATGAACTGTTCCTAGAGCCTAGCTTCATGATTTAATCCACTTTAACATGCTGCTTTAGAGTTAATTTCATCCCTGGTTGACCTGTAGTAGCACCGTGCTGTGCTCTTCAGGGTTCAGTATTTAAATACATTTCTATTAATTAGTTTAGTAGTATATTTTATTCCCTCTTTACCCAAATCTAAATTTTGGGTCTAAAGTATCTGATTGTCCCTTTAACTGTGGAGCTGTTGCTTCAAATCTCAAGATTTGTTTTCCTGAGCTCAGTTAATTATTAAAAATGAACTTAAATAATTAAGGAGCTCTACAGAGTCATCTATTTTTCAGCACTTTTGAGTGTTTGTAGTGCAGTCCTTTTGGTGAAGAAGAACTTGGATAAATCACAATGGCTTTGTGACCAGTATCCTCCTGTCTTCAAAAAGCACATCTACCTGTTTCCATCAGTGATACCCGGTCATTAAACAGGTATTTTCCCCATCACTGATATTTCTATCGTATGCTTTGTTGTCAAAGGAAAATGCTAGCAGAAAGACAGAGAGCATGCTAAAGGAATTCTCTGTGCACAGATCTTTTCTTGGGTCTGCAGACACAGATCTCAGCCATCTCCAAGGGACCATCCACCACCCATCCTTGATCTTCATGGGGAATTCTCCTTGGGATCAGGGGCTTGGAGGGAATAGAGCCTAGGGAGATGAGCATTTGTTGAAGAATTGCCACTCAGACCTAAAAGTGGCAATTCTTCAACAAAAAGCTTTCAAATACAGACTCCAGCGTGAAGCTGCAGAAATGGAATTAATTTGCAAACTGGATACCATCAGATTAGGCCTGAATAAAGACTGGGAGTGGTTGGGTCATTACAAAACCTAAACTTAATTTCCCCAATACTAGTTTCTCCCTACTGTTACTCACACCTTCTTGTCAACTGTCTGTAAATGGGCCACTGTCTTACCATTCCAAACGTTTTTTTTCCTCCCCTGGTATCCTGCTGTTAATTGATTTATCTCATTAGACTGACCTCACACTTGGTAAAGCAACCCCCATCCTTTCATGTATTTATATCTGTTCCTGTATTTTTCACTTCATGCATCTGATGAAGTGGGTTCTAGCCCATGAAAGCTTATGCCCAAATACATTTTAGTCTCTAAGGTGCCACAAGGACTCCTCGTTGTTTTTCCCTGGTTTGTTATTGAGCAGTGGAGTGAAAAAAAAATCAATGACTACCAGGCCATCAACGACTGAACTATTTTAAAGTCAAATTGCAGGCCATGTAGTAAAACGTTTGTTGTTTGAGCCCCAGAGCGTTACTCTCTATAACAGAGATATTAGGACATCCACGTCACTTAACCTTGCTCCCTGTAGTCAGGTTTGGTTTCACTGTTTCAGTCTCTACCACTGCAAGCAGTCATACTCTGCTCTCAGCTACACTGGTGTCAATCTCTCTGTACTAACCCAATTGAAGTTAGTTGGCTAAATCCTCACCTTGATACAGCTGAGGGGAGAAAGGAAACTCAATGCCACTTTTCTATTCCTCTGATCCTGGTCCATTGAGGGCTGATGAAATGCAGCTTATGCCAATGGAGGTATGTTGATTTCTGTGAGCTAGGGATCAGGTCTTCCACCTTTTCAGTTGTGCATGGAAAAAAAATGAAGAATCTGCTAGGTTTAATCTCACTTTTACTAGGAAAAAAACCTAAACATTTTAAAGTTAGACGTAGAAGATTTTGTACCCAGTTGTCCTAACGTACCAAATGTACAAATAACTACTATATCACTACTGTGTCATCAATTCAAGAAAATATATGAGAGTAATAACTCTAATTGTATATGTGGTCAGAAATGGGATTTTTTAGTGGAAAATTATATAAAAATGAAATGATTTGGGTTTTGGCAGTTTTCAGTGGGAATTTTCACCTCTCCATTGAAAAAATGAAAACTCAATACCCAAAAATGTTCAGGCAAAAACTGAGGAGGGGAATCCATTTTTCAATGTAAAATCAAAAATTCTCTCAGAAAACCAGACACTTTCCACAAAAAAGTTCATTTCCTTGAAAACCCAATTCTTCCATCAGCAAAAGTTTCAATAATTTTTTTTCAGCCAGTTCTGCTTATTAATAGAGCTGATGGGAAAATGGTAAGTATTTTTTTGTGGAAAAAAATGTAAAATTATCATAATTTTTTGAAATGCCCCCCCCCCCCCCTCGCCCCAGTTTAAAAATTTTTTTTTGTTTAAATAAAAAAGAAAAAAGTATATAATATTTGAAATTCAAAAGAACATTGCATTTACAGTTTTGTTTTTTCCTTTCCTTTCTTCCGTAGTTTCGTCATCTTCCAGTGACAAAAAGGAAAAATGGGGACAAAAAGGGGGGGGGGAGGGAGGAAAAATAAGGGGCAAAAAGCCCAAACCAAAACGTTTTGCAGTTTGGGTTTTCACAGAAAAAAAAACAAACAGAAGATTTTTTTGGGGGGGGGGGGGGGAAGCCTTTAAAACTTTGTTTCCCCAGAAAGGGGAACATTTAATCAAAAATGTTTTGAATGAAAAAAAATGTTTTGTTCCACTTAGTATCAATATTGCTTACCCCTGGAATGTTTCTCTACAAGATTCTATAGTATTTAAACATGGCAGATACATGGACATACACACAGAGTTGCTGTGAGCCAAGATTGCAGTGTGCTGAGGGGAAAAAAAAATCACACACGGCTTGGCCCTCTGTCAGCAGCTGTCAGTCTTTCTTTTATGGGAGTGCTAAAAATTCATGAGGTTCACTCAATAAAAGAAGGAAAATGAATAATAATGATGATCCTGCTGCCAATAAAAGAATGCAAGTAGGCAGATGCTGACAACGCTTCCTAGTGCAGCTGATGGCTGTGAGACAGGATGGCTCAGTGGGCCAGATTCCCCATTGCCGTGATCCTTCTGAAAATGGTTATTCTGTCAGTAGTATCTTACACCCACTTGGCACTGGTGTGAAGTTTGGCAACAGAGCCATCACCGAAAGATTGTCCCAAGTATTTGCCCAAGACCCATCTGGGCAAATACTGACTGCTGGCACTTTGTTAGAGTACTGTAGGAGATACTATGATAATGGGTGACATCCTTTGAATCAGATGGATGTTGTACCAAAGTCCCCTTCATGTTGGAATTATCAGTACTCCTGGAACTTCATATGAAGGACAGGAGAACACTCCTGTATCATGAGAGAGTCTCTTTGGCCCTGATTTGGAAAAGCATTAAGCATGTACATAAGAACACCCTTATTCAGCATTTAAACACTTGCTTAAATCTCCCTGATTTGATACAGTCCTCCAAGAGGAGGATAGTTATCTGGTCCATGAGAAGCATTTAGGTCTCTGAGACCTTTAGCTGAAGGAATGTGAGACAGAACTACAATTTTTTTCAAGAGCAGCAGAGAGGCTTATCAGAGAGGTATCATTAAAGAAATGTTAAACACTTTGTCTAAGGATGAGTTAGCTACTGGCATATTAGTGACTGTTCTGGCAAATAGAACAGCTATTGTGCGCTCAGACATTGCACCCCCAATCTTCATAGAATCATAGAATATCAAGGTTGGAAGGGACCTCAGGAGGTCATCTAGTCCAAGCCCCTGCTCAAAGCAGGACCAATTCCCAAGTAAATCATCCCAGCAAGGGCTTTGTCAAACCTGACCTTAAAAACCTCTAAGGAAGGAGATTCCACCACCTCCCTAGGTAACCCATTCCAGTGCTTCACCACCCTCCTAGTGAAAAAGTTTTTCCTAATAACCTTATACAACTTTATTCAGAAAGGCCCAGCTTCAGTAAGTCATCCCTATTGAGGATAGCGCATAGGCCATTGGACTTAAAAACATGTTTATTTTGTTTTTCTCCCTTTGCCATTTGACTCCACTGATTGCAACCTTGGTGGTAACCCCTTGCCCCTGAATTCTCCTTCTGTTGCCCTCAACTCCCAGCTCTGCAAATCTGCCACTTATTACTTGTTCAAAACTGCTGATGTATTCAACAACCTTGAGTCCACTTCCGGTGAAATCCTCATCCGTGCCATCTCCTCTTGCATTGTCCCTTACAAAAAAAAAAAAAAAAAATCACACTCATTACCACTGGATGGAGCTCCCTTCCCTGAAGCCCTCAAAAGTCCCAAGTCTCCAGATTTCAGCACTTAGAGAAAGCTATTGTCTACCTTTCCCAAATACTCAGTGAAGTAGGTCATCCTCGTCCTCGGAGAACTTGTTGGCTCCCATTCATTTCAGGATTCAGTTCAAAATTCCTCTCCCTGGGCTTGATTCAGCTTTGCCCTGCACTCACGTCATCATTTACACTGCAAAGTGGATGTAAAATGGTGCCAGACTGACCTGGGGGCATCTTACACCCACTTTGCGCTGGAGTACAGGTGCACAGCACTGGCAAATTATCCCCCTCCATGGATTTGCCTGTTTCAATCAGATGTTCTGGGCTAGTTCCTCAGCTGGTTTAAATCAGCGTAGCTCCATTGAAGTTGATTTGCAGAAGCTGAGGATGTGGGCCTCTCCTTCTTGCTCCTTTTACTTATCTAGGATCAATCTCCACTCTGTAGTGTCACACTATAGCTTGGCATGAGAGTCTTCATCTCTGTAGCTTCACTAGCCAAAATAGCCTTCCCTGCATCTCTGCGCTGTATCAGCTCACCCCCCTCTTTGAAACCTTGCCATAAATAATACATTGTCTCCCTTGCTCCTGCCTCTTAATTTTTGTCTCCCTCTTCGTGTTGCCTTATGACTATGAGGCTTGACTTTTCCATTATGCCTTGGGGAGCTGGACACCCAACTCCTTTTGGAAGTTCGCACTGAAATCCCTGAGTTACTTTTGGAACTCCCACCTATAGACTTTAATTAATTTGCCCTACAATGTCACAGCACCATGCTGTTTGTATTTTATCCCACCTACTGCCTGCTCTCTTTATTATTTAGCTCTGTAAAGTGGTTTGGGATGCAGTTTATATGAAAGACACTTGACCAAACAAAGTTGCATTGCATCGAGTCTGAGAGGTGCTGTATAAAACATTTTACAGTGTGGACTAGTGAGTTAGTTTTTAGTGTATTGACAGTTGCTTCATGTCTTTATTTTATAATATATTATTGTCCCTGGCACTGTTTCTGCAAAAGGTAATTGGCTGATATTGCAGGATCAAGGCTTGGAGGAAATTTCTTTTAAGTGAAGTCAGCAGTTGTGAGAGGTGCCAGATTAACAGTCCTGCAGAATGACCAGGCGGGTGAGGTATTATCTTTTATGGGATCAACTTCTGATGATGAGAGAGATATGCTTGTGAGCTACACACAGCTCTTCTTCAGGTCCTGAGGAAGAGTTCTGTGTAGCTCGAAAGCCTGTCCCTCTCACCAATGAAAGTTGGTCCAATAAAAGATATTACCTCACCCACCTTGTATCTCTAATATCCTGGGACTGACACCACTACAACATTACATACAGTCCTTTAGAATGACATTGTCTTCTACTTATCTCCCAAGCAGGAAGTACAACACCAGCAGTAGCAATGCAAGATTACCCCGTAATACTTTCCCCAATATTCTTCTGCTATGGATTCGTCCAGTGGTCAGATTATTCATTGCAAATGAAACTCCTGCCACTTCTACCTCTTCTTTCTGTCTGCAGATAGTTTGCAAACCCATCCTGATTTCTGCAGGTTTATTTGTATTTGTCGAGGCTGGATCCCCACTTTGAACTTTAGGGTACAAATGTAGGGGCCTGCATGAAAACTTCTAAGCTTAACTACCAGCTTAGCTCTGGTTCTGCTGCCACCATTTCAATGGATTCCATTCCTGGGAAGCCTTGAAAAACCTTCACCAATTCCCTGGTGAATACAGATCCAAACCCCTTGGATCTTAAAACAAGGAGAAATTAACCATTCCCCTCCTTCCTCCCACCAACTCCTGGTGAATACAGATCCAACCCCCTTGGATCTAAAACAAGGAGAAATTAACCATTCCCCTCCTTCCTCCCACCAACTCCTGGTGAATCAAGATCCAA
>NW_023260553.1:61494-71006 GCF_013100865.1 Trachemys scripta elegans
TCTCTTAATTAATTGGCCTCTCAGAGTTGGTAAGACAACTCCCACCTGTTTATGCTCTCTGTATGTGTGTATATATATCTCCTCAATATATGTTCCATTCTATATGCATCCGAAGAAGTGGGCTGTAGTCCACGAAAGCTTATGCTCTAATAAATTTGTTAGTCTCTAAGGTGCCACAAGTCCTCCTGTTCTTCTTTTTGAGATGTTACTAAGTGCATTTGTAAAACATGATCAAATAAAGATAATTGGTTTGATTTCTTCTCACTTACAGTGGTTTTATGCCTGTATAACTCCACTGACTTCCAGGGCGGGGTTCCTGATTCACCCAGCAGTTCTTGTGTAAAAGAGAGCAGAACCACACCCGGTGACTGTAATTTGGGGTGATAATTAGGACGGCTGACTGCACATGCTTTCCTTTAAAACTAAAATTCTGTCTGCTTTAAACTTTCGACACAAGACTTCATTTGGTATGCAGCAGCCAATTGTTGGTACAGCCCCATGGGTTTACTCTGGCACCCAGGAATATTGTCACTGATATGCAGTAGGAGTGGGCGTGGTTTTATTTGTGTTAGAGTGAAGCTGTGGTTGTCAGAGGAATAACAAGAAGATGATTTGGGTGGTGTCAGATTGTCTGGAGCGGCTCATGACTGTGAGTGCCTAACTCAGGGCAGACTGTCAAAAAACAGGGCAGACACCCCAATCTGGTGGTGTGTTCTGTAATTCGATTTCATCAAACCAGTAACAAATGTGAACTCCTGGATCATTTATACCAGTCTTATCATAGAGTCACAGACAGTCCTGTTAGATTCTCCAGTCTATCTTACCAGCCAGACAAACTGGATTTTGTGATAAGAGGTCATTTAAACCAAAAATCATATCACATTTAGGTTGCTCCCAGTCCCAAGAGACTAGTCACTTACCCCAGATCTCTAGATCTTACACCAAAGACAATGCTGGTAGCCAATTCTGCAGTATGCTAACTAAAGGTTTATTAGTTAAGAAAAGGAAATGAGAGTTATTGAGAGGTTAAGGCAGGTCAAATATATGTACAGGAGAGTCACAGTTTGTAATTCCAAATGGCGGCAGGGATGTAATAAACTGCCAGTTTCCCAAAAGTCTTTTCAGGGTTCCCAGATAGTCTCTGGGGACTCTGCTTTGCATCTGGTACACTTCCCTGTAAGAGTCCAAGTAGTCCAGAGATGTAGGCTCTTTCCTGGAATCCATACATATAGCTTCTTCTCACAGAAAACAAGCTGTGAGAAGCCATGTGGGCTTTTCCTCTGGTGACGGAGAGAGGAACGCATTTTGAGTCTTTGACCTCCGATCATCACACACAATGCCCACTTGCTTCGAAATGAGCTCTTTTCTGTTAACGTTCTTCGTTTGAATTGCACAAGGCTTCTTTCTCATTTGACGGCTCGTTTGGTGGGTTACTTAGTTACAGGGGTGTATACAATGTACATGTTTGCTACTCCATTATACCAGGATACAGATAAGTGAAAACAATGAACGTAACATCCCACTCGTTTTCATGAAGTTTAAGCACCAAATACACTCTTCTACATTTAAACACCACTTTTATCTATACTAATACACAAGTGAATTGCCCTGCAGCTCTGGCATGAGCTGGCACCTTGGTTACCAGCATCGCAGTGGATTTTGTTGTTACAGTTCTTTCTTAAAAATAAAAGAAAATAAATAAAATAGTGCTGTTAAAAGTAACCAGACAGTGTTGGAGACTGAAATTCTCTCTATAGCCTCAGAACAGGCATAGCTTGGGCAGTGGTAGTACAAATCTCCATATGCTACCCACCTGTGTGCCTCATGTCTGACCTGGAAGAGCCATCTCTAGGGACAAGGGGATTGTTCATACTCAATCCCATTTAAATCCTCTCTAACCTTTGCCAACAAGAGAGAGGTGTGATCTGAGTGCCAGTCACGGAGCCCTGCTTCCATCTTTGACCCTGAGCAAGTTGCTACTTAAGCTCTGTGTCTCACTTTTCCCCACTTGCCAGGTGGGGGTAATAGTCTTTACTTACACCTCTGAGAGGTACTGTGAAGAGCTAATGTTCATAAAGAATTTTGAAGTATTCTCATTGCAGTTTAATTCAAATACATCCATGCCCAATCGCCTTTTCAAGAATCTGACCCAAAGTAAATCAATGTCAAATTCATCTTTTCCAGGCACAGATCTATTTAGAACTGAACAGAAGGAGCTTACCGAAGCATAAAATGACTTCAGCTTCCTGCAGGTTTCAATATACGTCCCTCTAAAAAGGATCAGCTCTTATGCATGGAAAGACATGGCTTAGGACTTTGCATGGAGCATAGAGTCACTGTGGAGCTGTGCCGTTGACAGACTCTCTCTGCTGTATTTCAGATGCCTCGGCATGTCTGTACAAGAGGAGTGAGAGGACGCTAGGATCCCGGGATATGGGGGCCGTTGTTATTGTGCAGGCTTTCCAGGGTGAGGACAGTCACATCCATTTGGAAGGTGTTCAATTCCAGCACATGGGCCAAGCATTCCAGCAGCAACTGAGCGCACTGACCGTTGCCGGGGATGCCCGTATGACTGGTGAGAGACTGGTTAGGGCCCTTGCCTAGCACTTGGGAGACCTCAGTTCAGTTACCTGCTCTGCCACCAACTTCCTCTGTGAACTCAGCCAAGTCACTTGGCCTCTCTGTGCTTCAGCTCCTTATCTGTAAAATGGGGATAATAGCACTGCCCCAACTCTCAGGGGTCTTGTCAGGGTAGAGACACTAAAGACTGTGAAGTGCCGTGGGATCTATTGATGAAAACTGCTATACTGTATAAGAAATAGGTGCTATTGATGATTATTATAGATCGGAGATAGGCCCAAGAAATACCACGAATCAGGCCTCCACTGATTGAACTTGGGGCATGAAAATGATCATGAAATGGTAGAGTTCATGATTCTAAGGAATGGTAGGAAGGAGAACAGCATAATAAAGACAATGGATTTCAAGAAGGCAGACTTTAGCAAACTCAGGGAGTTGGTAGGTTAAGATCCCATGGGAAACAAGTCTAAGGGGAAAAACAATAGAAGATAGTTGGCAGCTTTTCAAAGAGACATTATTAAGGGCACAAGAGCAAACTATCCCACTGCGTAGGAAAGATAGGAAGTATGGCAAGAACCCACCCTGGCTTAACCAGGAGATCTTCAATGAGCTAAAAATAAAAAAAGAGACCTACAAAAAGGGGAAACTAGGTCAAATTACAAAGGATGAATATAAACAAATAACACAAGCAATTAGAAAGGCCAAGGCACAAAACGAGCTCAAACTAGCTAGGGACATAAAGGGTAACAAGAAAACATTCTACAAACACATTAGAAGCAAGAGGAAGACCAAGGACCAATCAGGGCGGGGGGAAGGAATAATAACAGAAAATGTGGAAATGGCAGAAGTGCTTAATGATGTCATTGTTTCGGTTTTCACCAAGAAGGTCGGTGGTTATTGGACATCTAACGTATTGAATGCCACTGCAAATGAGGTAGGATCAGAAGAGGCTAAAATAGGGAAAGAAAAAGGTTACTTGGACAAATTAGATGTCTTCAAGTCACCAGGGTCTGATGAAATGCATCCTAGAATACTCGAGGGGCTGACTGAGGAGATATCTGAGCCATTAGCAATTATCTTTGAGAAGTCATGGAAGATGGGAGAGATTCCTGAAAACCAGAAAAGGGCAAATATAGTGCCCACCCTTAAATACGGAAATAAGGACAACCCAGGGAATTACAGACCAGTCAGCTTAACTTTTGTACCCAGAAAGATAATGGAGCAAATAATTAAGCAATCAATTTGCAAACATCCAGAAGATAATAAGATGATAAGTAACAGTCATCATGGAGTTCTCAAAAACAAATCGTGTCAAACCAACCTGATAGCTTTCTTTGACAGTGTAACAACCTTTGTGGATGGTGGGAAGCAGTAGACGTGGTATATCTTGATTTTAGTAAAGTTTTTTATACTGTCCCACATGACCTTCTCATAAATAAACTAGGGAACTGCAACTTAGATGGAGCAACTGTAAGGTGGGTGCAAAACTGGTTGGAAAACCATTCCCAGAGAGTAGTTATCAGTGGTTCAGTATCATGCTGGAAGGGCATAATGAGTGGAGACCCGCAGGGATCAGTTCTGGGTCCAGTTCTGTTCAATATCTTCATCAATGATTTAGATAATGGTATACAGAGTACACTTATAAAGTCTGTGGATGCTACCAAGCTAGGAGGGGTTGCAAATGCTTTGGAGGATAGGATTAAAATTCAAAATGATCTGGACAACTGGAGAAATGGTCTGAAGTAAATTGGATGAAATTCAATAAGGACAAATGCAAAGTACTCCATTTAGGAAGGAACAATCAGTTGCACACATACAAAATGGAAAATGACCGCCTAGGAAGGAGTACTGCGGAAAGGGATCTGGGGGTCATAGTGGACCACATGCTAAATATGAGTCGAACAGTGTAACACTGTTGCAAAAAAAGTGAACATCATTCTGGGATGTATTAGCAGGAGTGCTGTAAGCAAGACAGGAGAAGTAATTCTTCCGCTCTTCTCTGCGCTGATTAGGCTTCAACAGGAGTATTGTGTTCAGTTTCGGGTGCCACATTTCTGGAAGGATGTGGACAAATTGGAGAGTCCAGAGAAGAGCAACACAAATGATTAAAGGTCTAGAATATGTGATCTATGAGGGAAGATTGAAAAATTGGGTTTGTTTAGTTTGGAAAAGAGAAGACTGAGAGGGGACACGATAACAGTTTTCATGTAAAAGGTTGTTACAAGGAGGAGGAAGAATTTTTTTTTCTTAACCTCTGAGATAGGAGAAGAAGCAATGGGCTTAAATTACAGCAAGGGAGGTTTAGGTTGGACATTAGGAAAAACTTCCTAACTGTCAGGGTGGTTAAACACTGGAATAAATTGCCTAGGGAGGTTGTGGAATCTCCATGATTGGAGATTTTTAAGAGCAGGTTAGACAAACACCCATCAGGAATGGTCTAGATAATATAGTCCTGCCATGAGTGGAGGGGACTGGACTAGATGACCTCTTGAGGTCCCTTCCAATGCTATAATTCTATGATTCTATGTTTTCTTCAAAATCCACATTCCAAACCAAACCAAATTTTGTATTTAGGGGACTCTGTCCATGCTCCATGAAATGTGTTTTGGACTGGGGTGGTTCGATTTAAATAGGAAATCCACATTAAGTTTTATCCATTCCTAGAACTCAACCCCTAATGAATCTTGTTGAAGATTTTAAGATATTTAATTGTTTTTCCCCTCTGCATAGCAGCCTGCCTCAAATTATAGTTCATTTTTGCTGCTTCTCTGTATAATCATGGTCTGGCCAGCACTGGAAACAGAAGTAAAATACTAAGAATGAGCATATTTCATTAGTTTCAGTCTAGCAACTGGAAAGCAGGAAGAGCTGGAAAGCTCATGGGTAAAGTTGGTTCTCATGAGATTCCTAGCCAAACTTTGTAGAATCATAGAATTCATAGAATCATAGAATATTAGGGTTGGAAGAGACCTCAGGAGGTCATCTAGTCCAATCCACTGCTCAAAGCAGGACCAAAACCCACCAAATCATCCCAGCCAGGGCTTTGTCAAGCTGGACCTTAAAAACCTCTAAGGATGAAGATTCCACCATCTCCTAGTTAACCCATTCCAGTGCTTAACCACCCTCCCCCACTGTAGTCTCATGGAGGTTTGTCCATCACTACTGCAGACTGCTAGTAAAGTTTGGTGACTGTTGTAGGGTCCCTCCAACTCCTGTTCATACCAATGGGAGTCTTTCCATTGGTGTCAAAGGGAGCTAGATCAAGTCCAGGATATGAACATCATCTGAGCAAGCTTTGCCTTTGTCCTGGCATGTAGCCCACACTGGCCTGACATTAGTCATGTCTGCTAATTTGCACATGGCTTACTGGGTTACATATAAAAGATCTCTTACAGTGTAATGACATTTTTATTCTTGCTTTGCGGATCACTGGATGGCATATGTTCGGCTTCTTGTGTGATTGTGCTAAACTGGCCACATTTCAAAGTTTGTCGTATAGAAAAAAACTCACCTGCATGACATTGTTGTGATGCAAATTCACTTAATATAGTGACATCATAGGAAATGTGATATATTTGTGTAAGCATGATGCCACAATACTTTGCAATGTCATGATGCTGCTTTAAAACCTCGTTATGTTGTGATGCAATGTCACAATGTTGCAAACACTTTACCAGTTGGAAATCATTTTGGGGCTGAGAGGGTAAAATTCATCATATAAGCAATACTTGCAGGTTGGTAAAAACAATTGCAAAATTTGGTAAGGGTGAACAGCTTAAATTGCGATCTGTCTCATCAGAGCAAGTTGGATTAATCAAGCAGCATCAGTGTTGATGAATAATAGTTTGTACAAAAACATCACCTTTAATGGAGGTAACCTGGAGTTATATTCTTGCTTTCCTCTGACACTACCCTTTTCTTTCTAGATTCTTACATTTGCGGTTGCTCTGTGTGGGATTCCTTTGGTCGGGGACTCAGTCTGTCAAGGACCTCAGAGCTAAGAGTGGACAATAATGTTTTCTATAACATTTTAGGTCATGGGATTCTACTGGGTAAGTGAACCAGAGGATTTTCAATTAACCTATACGTGGCTCTTTATGGCAAGGATACTGTTAATCAAAACTTCCTTGGGTGGAAGAAGGTTCGATTCATGTTCTCTGGCACTAGTCTTGTGGAATCCAGTATATCACTCTCCAACTTCCTCATGCAGATGCTGAGGACCTATCTCCTTGTAACCATATATGCCTTGGGTCCATGTCTTATGAGCAGCATGGAGCTTGTTCAGTCCCATTGGTACTTCTCTCCCACCCCACCTCTTTTCTTTACAATCTAACAGTAGATAGAGATTCACCTGTCATGGAAAGAACTCTATGATGTAATATTTAAAGATCCGGTTCACCTAAGCACATACTTCCCGTTAGTGTTGATCAGGTGACATTGAAAACAATGGGATGATAGCACGTGCTTAAAGTCAAGCACAGGCTTAGGTACTTGACTGATTTGGAACTTGAGATAACAAAAATATTGCAAGTCAAAATCTCTCTCCTACCTACCATTAAAGCAAGCTGGAGATTGGTCTGCAGACTGTTCCACCAGCATCCCATACTGCCTGAGTATGTAATGATATCACATTAGTTTTGGCTGCCGCCAGTCATGGATGAGAAACAGCAATTTAAATTTAAACAAACAAACAAAAGCCTTAGGCCCCGATTCTGCAATCCAGTGCACACATACAGGCCTTCCGCTTGACTGGAGTCCCACTGAAATCACTTTGACTATAAACAGGTGCAGCGCTCAACCTGTCCAGGTCTTAATTTGGAAATCCTTTCCTCCCATCCTTCATGCTGAGACATAAGTCTGACTTTCCAATCTCTGGGCTGAACTAAATGTGTCCTCAGAAATTTCGGTCTGAATACTCTGTATCCTCAAGACGTCTTTAATGGCTTCAATGTCAGTAGCTCCAGAGGGTCTGAAAGATGAATTTATATATCATTTTGTTACCTGTAAAGGCATATTTATTATAGCTGCCTGTTTGCTGCTCTAGAATTGGAATCTCTCAATGATTTCATTTAAACCCCTATTTTCTAGGGTTTTGCAGGACAGTCATAAAAAGTTGCTCTGGGCTTAAAGTTAATTGGCAAACAAGATCCTGGCCTGGAAGCCAAGACTTTTTATGACTCCTTTCAAACCTGTATGACTGTCAAAAGCACTAGTGTACAATCCTACTTTTGCCCTCATAATGGCTGTGACTGAAATAAATACAATCTGAAAAGGAAATATGTCTCAGTAGGATCTAGTTCCAAGGTAAATGCCATGGAGGTTGCAGAGTGTGTGAAAAAATAAAGCCCCAAACTCAATGCATATATTTTTTTCTGGAGATCAGCTTGAATTTAGGGTAATTAATATGTAGGAGGGTACCTGTGTCCGGGGAAGAATTTCAGGGAGAGTTGGCGTATGTTATCCCTATCAAGAACCATATTTCTTGTAAAGGAAGGGCAAGAGTGACTTGCATGCTCCTTGGATAGGGCTTGCCATTTTCCAGATAGATGATGGCTGGCATTTCCTTAGGATGGAGGTTAAAGTGCTTTTCTTTCCTTTCTGTGCCAATTCATACCATTTTGGGGACCCAATTACTGCAGGCAGGAGGCATGTGTGCTGCTGTGAGTGGTGCATCCATTGTTGTCTTCTGCCCATTGTCTAGTTCATGGCTCAAACAACAACAACAACAAAACCCCCAAAACCACCAAAAAAACCAACAACCAAAATAAAACAACAACAAGCAACAACCCAAGATGCTTTGGTACATGATTGCATGATATGTTTTTAATATTTCGGTTTACATGGTTAAGGCATTGGGTTAGGACTCAGGAGATTTTGGGTTTAATTCCTGGCTCTGTCACAGGGTGCCTGTGTGAATTTAGGCAACTCACCTCATCGCTCTGTCCCTCTGTTCCCCATTTGTACAACGTGTATCATAATATCTCTTCTTTCTAGCTGTTGGCTGTCTTCTCTGTTTAGATTGTAAACTCTTCGGGGCAGAGACCGTCTTACTCTGTGTTTGTACAGAGCCTAGCACAAGAGGCTCTGATCTTGGTTCCGGCCTCTTGGCACGACCATAGTACAAATTAATAACAACAATTCCCTCTCCACCCTGTGGAAACTATCTGAGCTTTCAACTATGCACCACAGTAATAATCTTCACCCCTGACATTTAGATCTCTGCCATGTTAAATTGATCCTGCCCCACTCTCAACTTTCCTTCTATGGTGTAACATGGATTCCAGAGTGCTTTGCAAATAGTATATGTACAGCACTGTAGAAATGCAGCCACCTCTGTGGTAAAGAGCTGCAGCCAACCAGCACACGGTGCCTTGCACAACAGTATAGGTGGGGAATAAAACATACAGAATAATATGTGATCTGCATGAATGATGATTGTTGGAGCTGTATTTGATGAATTTGTGCCTCTGATTATATTTTAGGAGGGTGGTTGGAACAGGGGAATAGAGTCAGGCACAACACAGTGATTGGACTTTCTGGAACTGATGGACTTTCCAACATAGAAACGTTATCACCAGCAGGGATCTACATCAGGGCTCCTGCTAACCAGATAGAGGTAAGGGTAAAAAACAAGAACAACATAATGTATCAAAGAACAACATAATGGTCTGAAATATTGTTCTTGGAGTGACCCAAACACAGGATGGTCACTTACTGAATGGGTTTTAATAAGGATGGTTACTGAAACAGGATAGTAATACAAGTGCACAATGCTATATTCCCAAATAATATTCTTTGTGTGTGTGTGTGTGTGTGTGTGTGTGTGTGTGTGTGTGTGTTTATACACACACACAGACATATATCACTCTCTCTCTCTCTCTCTCTCACACACACACACACACACACACACACACACACACACACACACACAC
>NW_023260554.1:0-6001 GCF_013100865.1 Trachemys scripta elegans
GCTCAGTAACACCGCTGCAGCTGGTTGCCCTCACTCTGCACCCCCCCCGCCCACTATCAGCGGGCATAGGTCGTCCCTGACTACAGAGTTAGGTCAACGTAAAGCAGCTTAGTTACTTTGACCTAACTCTGTAAGCGTCTACAGCTCCCGCCGATGTAAGTCACCCACTATATCGACTTAATAACTCCACCTCCACGAGAGGCGGAGCGCTTAGGTCGATATGGTTAGGGCGATGCAGTGTCTGTGCAGACACTGCGTTATTTACATCGCCTGTTGGCTGTCAGCCCTGGGGAGGAAGGGGTGGGGCTCCAGCTGCGAACCCCGTGCCGGGCTCACAGTTCCAACTGTCAGCCCCAGGGTGGCGGGGCTCCAGCTGTCAGTGCCCCACAATGCCGCAGTGGAAGTGCTCCTGGTGAGGACGCACACCACGAAAGAAGGGACATAATGTGGACGTGAGTCAACGCTTTGATTACTGCGGTGGCTGTGCGTCGGTGGCTGTGCAGTTTCTCATTGGAGTCTGGTTTTGAAGTTTTTTGGAGAACTGTGACTTTTAGGGTTACTCAATTACAGACCTAAAAGTTTCAATTCTCCAACAAAAAAACTTCAAAAACAGACTCCAAGAAGAAACTGCAGAATTGGAATTAATTTGCAAACTGGACACCGTTAAATTAGGCTTGAATAAAGACTGGGAGTGGATGGGTCATTACACAAAGTAAAAACTATTTCCCCATGCTAATTTCCCCCTACTGTTACTCACACCTTCTTGTCAACTGTTAGAAATGGATCATCCTGATTATCACTACAAAAGATTTTTTCCCCCCTGCTGATAATATCCCACCTTAATTGATTAGTCTCGTTACAGTTGGTATGGCAACACCCATTTTTTCATGTTCTGTGTGTGTGTATATATATCTTCCTACTGTATTTTCCACTGCATGCATCCGAAGAAGTGGGCTGTAGCCCACGAAAGCTTATGCCCAAATAAATTTGTTAGTCTCTAAGGTGCCACAAGGAGGCCTCGTTCTTTTTGCTGATACAGACTAACACGGCTACCACTCTGAAACCTGTCACTTAATCTTTGGCATTATACTGCATACAGTATATTACAGGGCACTGGCTCACTACTGACTTGATGGCCTAGTGTCACCTGTGGTACTGAAGATTTTTTTTTAAAAAGTCACCAGCGTGTCCTCAGGAGAACCATCCCTGCTACATGCAGCTACACAGACTCTGAGCCGGGATATGGAGTTGGTTCTCAATCATTTGTCCTCATCACTCCCAATCATCCCTTGTAGTGGGATACCATGAAGCTACAATAAAGGAGGTGGAGCTGGAGCGGGTCGGGGGGCGGTTAAAATGTCTAAGTAAAAATAGGACTGAAACATGTTTAGAATCTGGGGTGAATTTTTGTGCTTTGGGTCCATTGGTAGTTATTACTTCAGCAGTTGTTTGAGACCTCTAGGTTATGTCTGAGTTTAATGTTTATATCAGACAGTGCAGCGGGGACTGCACTGATCTCTCTATACACTGAGACAAGGATCCTTTTTGTATTTTTCTTTACATGCCTCATTTACAATGAGCAGCTGTGATGACAGCTCCTGACCTATAGCAGTGGCAAATCTGTAAAGGTAAAGACCAGGGCAGAGGGGGAAGATAGGTATCTACATGAAAGGAAGCAGCACACAAACAAGACAGTGGTTATAAGGAGAGTTCCACGAAACCTGCACTCCTCCTCTGCTTGGCAGTGGCCCAAAAGTCAGCTCTGAATCCAGGTCTGGGTGTGTTCTGAGCTCAGATTTCTGTTTTGGGCCCACGTCACTTCCACTTGCAGAAAAGCTGGATCAGAAACACCTCTGATGACAGATGAATGAAAGAACAAAGTTTAACAAAGATAAATGCAAAGTGCTCCTCTTAGGAAGGAACAATCAGTTTCACACTTACAGAATGGGAAGAGACTGTCTAGGAAGGAGTACGGCAGAAAGGGATCTAGGGGTTATAGTGGACCACAAGCTAAATATGAGTCAACAGTGTGATGCTGTTGCAAAAAAAAGCAAACATGATTCTGGGATGTATTAACAGGTGTGTTGTGAGCAAGACACGAGAAGTCATTCTTCCACTCTACTCTGCGCTGGTTAGGCCTCAACTGGAGTATTGTGTCCAGTTCTGGGCACCACATTTCAAGAAAGATGTTGAGAAATTGGAGCAGGTCCAGAGAAGAGCAACAAGAATGATTAAAGGTCTTGAGAACATGACCTATGTAGGAAGGCTGAAAAAATTGGGTTTGTTTAGTGTGGAAAAGAGAAGACTGAGAGGGGACATGACAGCAGTTTTCAGGTATTTAAAAGGGTGTCATAAGGAGGAGGGAGAAAACTTGTTCACCTTAGCCTCTAAGGATAGAACAAGAAGCAATGGGCTTAAACTGCAGCAAGGGAGGTCTAGGTTGGACATTAGGAAAAAGTTCCTAACTGTCAGGGTGGTTAAACACTGGAATAAATTGCCTAGGGAGGTTGTGGAATCTCCATCTCTGGAGATATGTAAGAGTAGGTAGATAAATGTCTATCAGGGATGGTCTAGACAGTATTTGGTCCTGCCATGCGGGCAGGGGACTGGACTCGATGACCTCTCGAGGTCCCTTCCAGTCCTTGAATCTATGAAACAAAAGACAGCATAAGCAGCGCTCAGCCCCATGCACTCCGCTCCCCTCCCACTGGTTCCACAGGCTCATCAAACAAACATGTGTCCGGAGAGGCAGTCAGCCATGACCTCGGCCACTGCAGATGCTGTGTTAACAGGAACTGTTTATAGAATGACATTGCAGGAGTGCTGGGTGCTAACCAGAACCAAAAAAGAGTCTTATTTCTATGGACAACTACTTGCGGTTATTCTTCGCCTTCCATGGCCATCACTAAACAAACCGGCAGTGGGAGGGAAGCCTGAGACCCGCTTTGGAGGAAAAGGGAAGAAAGTGGAGTTGTGACACAATGAGCCAGTATCGCTCCTGTGCCCATCTAATACTAGATAAAAAGGGCTACCCTGCTATTTACTCTGCAGCTACGTAGTAGCTTTCCTTTGAGGGGCTCTAGGTACTTGACAAATCTTACTAACGTCAGTTATAATACCCTTGTGAGGAAAAAAAAGCTGGAGCTGGCTCTGCTGTTAGGTTAGTGCTCATCCATTAGGCCCCATTGCTATGTAAGACCCTTCATAGCTCTGCTCCTCCCTGTTATTTTCTCCTGGTTCTTACTGTGTCTCTCATGGCCTCTCAGCTCCACCAGGGGTACCAGCCTAGACTGCGCGCTTCTCCCACAAGCATCTTGTGCTTTCTTTCATGCTGCCCTTTGCACGTGGAGCACACTCCTGGAACTGATGATCCTTTTCTTCCCCTTCAAGTCCCTTCTTCAGACCCATTCCTGCCATGCCATTGACAGGATTTTGCCAGCTGGCCAGGGCTAAGCATTGAGCTAGTGTGAATGGTTGGTATTTATCTATTTGTATATTTATAGTTTGTTTATTTTTTTTAATCCACTCAAAATATTCAGAGCCACCAAGTTGGGCATATAGCGGCTTATGGAAATCGTGTCTTCTCGCTGTTATCCTTGTCTTCCCTGCCCACTTCCCTTCTGTTGTTTGTTGTACTCGCTCCTTGCATTTGACTTGCAGGCCTTGTGGAACAAAATGTCCCCTGGAAACATCAAGGGGAAGAGAGAAAGAGTTGGGCCAAAGAGTAACAGCCACTTTGACAGGAAAAATGGTCTTGTGAATAAGGCTGGGACTCAGCCACAGACTTCCTGCATGATCTCGGACAAATCAATTAAGTCTCTCTGTGCCCCAGTTTCCCAGGGGGATAATAAAACTTCCTTAGTCTGTCTTGGACAGTTAGATTGTAAATTCCTTGGGGAAATTCCTTGTATATGTGTAGCACCTAGCACTATGGGGCTCCTAGGTGCTACCATAATACAAATAAACGAAAGTAACATCTATTTGGGTGATTTAGGCCTTTTCTGAGTTTGATTCTTAAGATGGATGAAGGTTCTTATTTTGTGGACTATTTTCCATCCATAATTGGCTTGGGAAGCATCACTACATCTAGGTTTTTGGCATCACATGGGACAGCATTGGGAATAGTAGCTGGCCCCTGCCCGGGGGGATTGTACTTGTGTTCGTGGGGGGAGGGAGGGATGAAAAAAGAGAGACATATTTCATGTTGGAAAGAGAGGACATAAATGAAAAGAGTTGAGGAGTCTGCGTAATGTTGACAGACCCCAGTTGTTGGGATCGAACTGGGGACCTCTGGAGCATAGTGTATGAGCCTCTACTGCATGAGCTAAAAGCCAACTGCTTCTTAGCTAACGCTGTAGAGCAGACTCATTTCATCTCTTTCTCTTTAAGTGGTCTCGGTGCCACTAGTGGGACAGAACACACTTCGGAGGTGTGTGGGTTACGTCTGCACCCTGTGAGAGACCCTAGGTCCAATGATGAGCTTCTGTTCTCAGAAGCCAAAATCACAAAGCGACCATTCCTTCTCAATTTCTCTAGAGCCCTACCTACCCAACAGGTGATACAGGTACTAAGTACTAAACAATAAGAGCAACCACAACCTAGGGTATTACTTTTATCCATGCCTATCACAACATAAAGGGCCTGTTGAAGTCAGTGGAAAGACTCTTCTTGACTTCAGTGGCCATTGCATCAGACTCAATAAGAGCCTTGTCTCAGAGGAATGCTCCCAGATAGGAGGCGGCAAACTATTTGATGGTAACCATACATCAGGCATCACCCCTTATATACTACAGAGTGGCCAAGACGCTGTCAGACAGGTAGTTATAAACGTTAGGATATTGCTGCATGGGTTGGTCTGCCCTGCCATTTAGCAAAGCAGCATTTGCTCTGCTGAGATATACTGTAAAGCAATGGAGAAGAAATGAAGATGTTTTACACCTCCTCCTTTGCTTGTTCCCCTTTGAACAAAAATTCCTTTAATGTTGGAGATTCCCCATGAAGAATGACATATTTACTTTAGCAAGGACCCATGAAAGGCTTGATTTTCTGAAAACCCTGCTTCCTCACACAACCTATCTGTGTTTTTTTCCATTTCTCTGTTGCTGAGAGAACCTTATTTTCTTTAAAGCGATGAGTATTTATCTAGGGTTCAAGGCATCTACCCTGTCCATACTTGAGTCCCTATTTAAGACCCACTTCTGCCATAGTGTCAACAGCGAAAAGATTTGACTTGTATGTGCATTGCATACTGTTGTTCCCCTCTGCCTCTATTTGTCAGTCTGTATTTACATTGTGAGCTTCTCATAGTAGGACCACCCCTTCATGATAAGGTCAAAATGGATTCATCAAGAACAAATTATGTCAAACCAACCCAATATCCTCCTTTGACAGGGTATCAAGCCTTATGGATGATGGGAAGTAGTAGATGTGATATATCTGGACTTGAGGAAGGCTTTTGATACTGTTTCACATGCTTTTCCCGTGAGCAAACTAGGGAAATATAGCCTAGATAAACCTATGAAAAAGGTGGGTGCACAACTGGTTGGAAAATTGTACTCAGAGAGTAGTTATCAGTGGTTCACAGTCCAGCGGGAAGGGCTTGTTGAGTGGGGTCCCACATGGATCTGTCCAAGGTCTGGTTCTATTCAATATCTTCATAAATTATTTGGATAATGTCATAAAGAATGCATTTATAAAGTTTGTGGAAGATACCAAGCTGGGAGAGTTGCATGTGCTTTGGAGGACAGGTATAGAATTCCAAGTGATCTTGACAAACTGAAGAAGTGGTTTGAAATAAATAGGATGAAATTCAATAAGGACAAATGCAAAGTACAACACTTAGGAAGGAATAATCAATTACCCAAACACAAAATGGGAAATGACGGCCTAGGAAAGGAGTACTGCAGAAAAAGATCTTGGGGTTATAGTAGATCACAAACTAAATATGAGTCAACAATATAATGCCAAAAAAAAAAAAAAAAAAAAAAAAAAAAAAAAAAGG
>NW_023260554.1:6095-46627 GCF_013100865.1 Trachemys scripta elegans
CAAAAAAAAAAAAAAAAAAAAAAAAAAAAAAAAAAAAAAAAAAAAAAAAAGGTGAACATCATTCTGGGCTATTTTAGCAGGAGTGTTGTAAGCAAGAAACAAGAAGTAATTCTTCCACTCTACTCAGCGCTAGTAAGGCTTCAACTGGAGTATTGTGTCTAGTTCTGGGCATCACAGTTCAGGAAAGATGTGGACAAATTGGAGAAAGTTCAGAAGAGAGCAACAAAAAATGACTAAAGGTCTAGAAAACATGATGTATGAGGAAAAATTGAAAAAAATTGGGTTTGTTTAATCTGGAGAAGAGAAGACTGAGGAGGATCATGGTAACAGTCTTAAAGTACATAAAAGATTGTTATAAAGAGGAGGATGATAATTTTTTCTCCTTACCACTGAGGACAGGACAAGAAAGAATGGGCCTAAATTGCAGTAAGGGGGATTTAGGTTAGACACTAGGAAAAACTCCCTAACTGTAAGGATAGGGTGATCAGGTGTCCGGTTTTCGACCAGAACACCTGGTCGAAAAGGGATCCTGGTGGCTCTGGTCAGCACCGCTGATTGGGCTATTGACTGTCCGGGTGGCGGTGCTGCTCAGGGGGGCTGGCAGGTTTCCTGCTAGCCTTCGTGCTGTGTGGCTTCCGGAAAGCAGGCGGCATGTCCCCCGCTCTGGCTCCTACGCATAGGGGCAGCCAGGGGGCTCCGCATGCTGCCCCTGCCCCAAGCCCCACTCCTGAAGCTCCCATTGGCCAGGAGCCTGCGGACGGGGTAGCATGCAGAGCCGCCTGACCATGCTTCAGCATAGGAGCTGGCGGGGGACGTGCCACAGCTTCCGGGAGCTACTTGAGGTAAGAGCTGTCCAGAGCCTGCATCCCTGCCCCCGTCCCAGGCCCCAACCCCCTGCCCCAGCCCCAGCCCCAGCCCTGATCCACCTCTCACCCTCCAAACCCTTCAATCCCAGCCCAGAGCACCCTCCTGCACCCCAAACCCCTCATCCCCAGATCCGCAACCCCAACCAGAGCCCTCACCCTCTCCTGCACCCCAACCCCTGAGTCAGCCTGGTGAAAATGAGCGGGTGAGTGAGGGTGAGGAGAATGAGCGACAGAGGGAGGGGAGGATGGAGTGAGCTGGGGGCAGGGCCTTGGAGAAGGGGCAGGGCAAGGGTGGGGCCTCAGAGGAGGGGTGGGGCAGGGGAGGGGCAAGGGTGTTCGGTTTTATGCGAGTAGAAAGTTGCCAACCCTGTGTAAGGATCATTAACAATGGAACAAATTATGTAGGGAGGCTTAGAATCTCTATCATTGGAGGTTTTTAAGAACAGGTTAGACAAACACCTATCAGGGATGGTCTAGATAATACTTAGTCCTATCTTGAGTGCAGAGGACTAGACTAGATGACTTATTGAGGTCCCTTCCAGTCCAACATTTCTGTGATTTCTGTGAATGTGTGGAAAGCACCCAGCACATTGTTAGTGCTACTGTAAATAAATAGTACTATCTAATGTTGACAAATTGTAAAGTCAATTTCTTGACCACACTTCAGTTCATTATGAAATATATTCAAGAGACTAAATATCCAATGTCAGTCATGTTTATTGCTAAAAGTCAATAATAATGTAGTACAGGAAAAAGGTTCTATACAATACCAATCTCCGGGAAGCCGGCTTGTGCAGCTCTGTTACATTCACATTACGCAGAAGGTGTGCTCCCAGAGTTACACCTCTAAAGCCATCTTTTTATACCCTACCAGTTTACAAGTAAAAGGTACAGCGTACATCACCTGAAACTAGAATTTTACCAATCAGTTTTTTACCTTGTTTTTCTGGTCTGATGTACCCCTTATCTCTTTGTTCTGAACATATGCATTGCAGGTACTAAAGGGCGTGAAGGCATCTCCTAGGTTTGTACTAGGACAAAACAATGATATGTCTTGTCTTCTTCCTTTGGGACATTGCAGTACTAGCCTGGGAGAATAACTCCCTCCCTGTTGCTATGATAAAATAATCATGTGTCCTGATCCTGACAACTTTCCTATGTACTTAAGCTAAAGCTTACTTCAGGTACTGCAAGGTGTTATGGGATACTTAGGATAAGAGAATAGGATTATGGTAAAGGTAGAGGCCAATTTAGGTTATATAACTGCTATACTATTTGTACTTAATTCTATTTGTGCTTAATGCATACTAATATAGGTATGGTGCAGGTAATCCATATTAATATGATCTATATGCTAGCTAGGATATATTGGTCAACATTACCCACTTCTAATGTTCCCAACAGCAAGGTGTGTAGGAGTCTAAAAAGGTTTGGTTCTGATAAGGATCCAAGCTGTGGAGACCAGATAGCAGACTTGATGGACCATTAGTCCCTTCTAGTGTAGCAAATTCTTAGCTACCTAAATGTTTGTTTTCCAACACCCTTGCCAGTCTAAAAGTGGTGCATGAACAGCCAGAATAAAACATTGTTCAGCAAAAAACAAAACTGAAGGCAAGTCAACTGGAAAAAAAAACCCTACTTCGACCCTACAAACTATATTTGAATTACTCAAGCTTCTAGCAAAATCTTTAGTGAATAAGATATACCTGGCAGTGTGGCCTGGAAATTTGGGCCTTGTTGAGCCACTGAAATAAACAAAACCCCATCCCTGTCCCCTGGCGAATGCCCTGCCTCTAGTTCCCTACTACTGATATCTGGGAACTGTTGTCAGGATCATGCCAGACCATGTGATTTATCAAGATAGTGTATGGAGAGAGAGATTCTGAGGTAGAGAGGACTGAAGCCACATAGGGTTTCATTGATCAAAATCAGTGTTTTGAATTTCACTCAGAAACAAATGGATGCAATCTCTAGAGAGCAGGTGTAATGTGCTCCAGAGGAGAATCATCAGTAAGGAAGAAGGCAGGTGCATTTCATACTCACTGGTGTTGCTGAATCTGCCAGGGTACAGGGCCCTCATCACTCTGGTAACTGGGCCCCGCACAATCATAAAGGGTTTTATCTTCACAACACCCTGTGAGGTAGGAAAGTATCATCCCCATTTCACACATGGGGAACTGAGACAGGGGTAGACTGATTTGCCCAGAGCCACTCAGGGAGTCTGTGAATGAACCCAGCTTTCTTGAGTCCTTGTCATGCTCTGTCTACTACATCAATCCTTTCACCCTATAGAGAAACCACTTCTATCTCAGGGAGGGATAGCTCAGTGGTTTGAGCATTGGCCTGCTAAACCCAGGGTTGTGAGTTCAGTCTTTGAGGGGGCTACTTAGGGATCTGGGGCCAAATCTGTACTTGGTCCTGCTAGTGAAGGCAGGGGGCTAGACTTGATGACCTTTCAAGGTCCCTTCCAATTCTAGGAGATGGGATCTCTCCATTAATTATTATTATCTTGTGTTGCACTAATCCAGTATGATGGTAACAAGCACATGGATCACTGTGGTGTATACATTGCCAATATTGACTAATCCTTGCAGTACCTCTTGAGGTAGGTTTATTGCTCTAGACATGCTATCTAGCATTTCCTCTAAGGTTTATCCAGGCCTAACCTTTGTGGTGAGCCTAGATCTACTTTTGAAGTAGACGGTGAGTTGAGTCTAGATATTTTAGTGGAGAAAACACGCACCAAGAAACTTGGATTCCCTCCTCTCCCTGTTGTTATATAGAAGGGGGAGGGCTGCATACTGGGGTGTGGGGGAGGAGAGAGAGACATACAGCCCAACTAGCCTAGCAGAAAAGACATTGCCAGAGTGAATGAACTTCACTTAAGGTATGCCAGGTAAAACTTGGGTCCATTTTCCCCTGACAAGTATTTCCATGTTGGTGACAACAGGAGGTTAGGACAAGGACCTGCATGACCACACTTATCATTTGTTTTAAAGTTATTTCCAGTTATATATTTTTTTAAATAATGAAAGGTCAGTTTTAAGACCCTTATTTTCTTTTTCAGAGGCACCTTCCCCTCCAATTCTGCGGCCGATGGTCTAAGAACTCCAGCTGGCTTGATGGGCACCTGCCACAAGATGGCGCTAATGTCACGGTAGAAAGAGGCCAAACGCTGCTGCTGGATACAACCACTGGCATCCTCAACTTGCTGCATGTCAAAGGTCTGAGGAGGTTTTTGTCTGTTTCTTCCAGGCAGTAGAGTTTCACTCTCTCCTTCCCCGCCCCCAAATCAAATAAACTGTGCCAAGGCACCTGGTCAGACAGGAGCATAAGAGACAGAGCATCAGTGTTTGGTAAACATAGTGAGGAGGGGGGGGAGGGATCTGTTTAATTATTATGTATGCGGAAGGCATCGTTTATGCCGTTTGAGGCATAATGACAATATGAATAGGAATGCTTTTATTCCTGACTGCTGAAAGCGCAGCTCTTCTGCACAGCCATCAGGGATAATAGTGGTACTGGTAACAATAATCAGCTATGTCTTGTGTGGTATCTTTGATGCAAGTGTGTTGGAAAAGCCTTTACAGAACTAATGATGTTGTTACAGAATTATAGGCTACAGTTACAGAATGTGATAAATAATCCACGATCCTAGCACTCTGTTGGTGCTGTGTAAATAATATAGCACAATTAAGAGAGAAAGCATCAGGTTTGTAGTACTTACATACCCCGTGTCAAATTCAGATTTGGTGTAAATAGATGAAGCTCTGTTGGAGTCAATACACAATTAAGGACAAAAATAACCTGCCATTCACCAAAAGAAACATTTCCATCCTTGAAATGAAGGCTCCAATCCTGCATACCCTTCTTCACATGCTTAACTTTAAGCACATGCACTAGTCTTTTCGGGATTGGGGCCTAAAAAGTTAGCAAAGGACTTTGTATTGTTTTTAAATGCTTACATGGTTTGTAAGAGAGATTTCTTAACAAATGTCATAGGTACTAAGGCCCAAATCCTCAAAGGTATTTAGGCTCCTAACTCCCATTGAAATCGATAGGAGATGTGCATCTAAATATCTTTGAGGATCTGTGGCTAAACCTTCATTGAGGACTATAGACACAAGGAATGTGATATTTTAATGTATTTTAACTCAGTTTTGACCATAAAGAAATCTGAAAATGGAAACAACTTTCCTTCCCACTTCTATCCCTGGATCAGAGATCTCCCAAAATAGCGGGGTGGAATTTATCAGGTTTCCTTCCACCTGAACAAATCAAATAAATACTTTAATCAAGCTGGGGTTGAGATCAAGCCTGAAAATGTTTTAGCCAAATCCTCCCCTCCTCCCCACCCACCTCCCGCTGAAAGTTCTAAGCCTCTGATCTTGGTAATGAATGAGTCTTTTTCAGCCCGAATGAGATTATCCTGCTGGAATGCATATCTGCATCACGTGTCTGAGGTGGGTCTGAACTAGAATACAGGATCCAAAATCCTAGCAAGCTTGGATTCAAATCTGGGTCTGAACTTTGTGGCTCAGCCCAAATCTATGAAATAGATCCAGAGCAAGAAAGGGAATCAGAAAGGAAGTTCAGACACAACTCTGAACCGTGGGCTTGATCCATAAGCCCAGTGACGTCTATGGGAGTCTTTCCATTGTTCTCAGTGAAGTTTGGCTACCGCGTCTTTATGGCTTGGACTCCTCTCATATTCAAAGCATTTTTTCCCCACTCCCTCATGCTCCTTTTCATTCTCAAACAAGCCCATTCAGCTGACACACACTCTATGGTAGGGACAGTACAGGTATTAAACCAACATTCCAATATTTTAGACTCTGAGAAGGGCGTTTATGATACCAAGCACACTTGGTTCGTTTGTATTAATTTAGATGGAATAAATGGGCTGAAAGAGTCACGGGTGTTAACAGAACCCTGAAACTATCCAACATTAAATAGTTTTAAACAGGGTTCAGGGTTTTATAACCAGATACCTCAGCCTGCTTAGTACCATGGCAAACATACCATTAAAAATATTTTAAGTTATTTATTAATGATACAGAAAAGCGGGGGAAACAATTAAAGCATTTGAAATATAAAGGGTTACGCAAGGCTTTCATTTTAATCAGGTCCATTGTTCCCTTTCGCTTTAGCTGTAAAGAGATTTTATAAGGGAAAACCCCCTGTATGACAGTCTTTTAGACCAGAGGTTTTCACAACACATATTATGTGGCCGCTCTGACAATTTTCCCTACAATACTTAATTAACTTCTGTACTTGTTGAAAAGCAGCAAACCCCTTTCTGTAAGTGGCAGCGAGGAAGGATTCCCCTGTGCTCAGACTCACCCCGCATCACCAACAGAGCTCTTGATACTAATAAGAAGGGGTGATCCTGGCAGGTTGCATGCACCACATGGGAACTTAGGTAGGAGCCCCCTAGTAGGGTCTGGCCTCTACACACTGGGGCTGGGCAGTAGGAAGTAGAGATCCCCATTTAGCTCCCCCGGACTTTGCTCCTATTATGCTCAGAGCTTGTCATGGAGTGGGAGCCCCTCACCATGCCGGGGAGCTGCCAAGCCCTGCAGCAGCCTGGAGTCGTTGACTTGCTGCAGTAGCTAGAGCAACTGTAAACAGCGAGTGCAGACCCAGGTGCAGGAAGCGCCGACCCGTCTCTGTCCCTGCCTCCCATGGCCCTTCAGTGAAAGACACCCCGGAAAGGTGGGTCGGGAACTCACCAGCCGTCTGCAGTGTCCCAGACTCCCGGTGTAGGGGAGCTGCCCAGGGAAATGTCCTGGTGACCAAACGTGTCTGCAGAGGCGTTGCCCACAGCTGCCAAGAAGGCTGCGTGGTGCAGGGTGCCGATCCCTGCTCGCATTTCACTGCCCTTGGTACCAGCTGTTCAGGAGCAACAGACGGGTGCTGCAGGGAGGGACTGCTGCTTTGCCCTCCCACCCATGCTTTGGTGGCTGTGGTGGCTGCAAAAAAAATCCACCGGTGGCCGCATGCAAGAAACACAGATGGTGATAACTGTACTTTTGGGGAATAAAGAGAAGAAGTTAGTTGAGATGGGCTGGAGCTGTTGTTATTGCTGTTGAGGTTTGATCCTGGTTTTTAGAAGACAAAAGAAGACACACACACAAGAGGGACATGGGAAAAACAGCAACGAGAAAATGCAGCTTCTGTCTCAGGTGTTGACTCTCACTTGCAGACTCAGTGCTGGAGAAACACAAGCCCAGCACACAGTTTTGGAGTGGCTGATAAGACTTAGCAAAGTCATGCCATCATTGGGCCATTTAGGGCATTGCTTTTAACTACCTCTCTTGGGTGACAGGCTTACAGCAGTGTTGCAAAATATAGTCGTGGCTGGCTAAGCCAGAGCGTTATTAAACAGAAAGCAAAAGGAGAGGGATAGGAAAGAGAATAAATAAGGTGGGGAAGGAATAGAACACACATGGGGGAAGGGGTTACATGGTCTTACAACCCAGGTGGCATTTGGGATTTAGCTGGTGGAGGTGGCAGTGTCATCTGAGTCCCTCTCTCTGGCCCGGTTTGCTCATGATGAAGACGTCACAATGATGTCCCACAGGATCCCAGGGTCTCAGGAGACTGCAGGGGTGGCAGCCGTGATGGTGAAGCTCGCTCCTTCCCCTTCTTTCAGTCAGTCCGTGGCCACGATAGCCATCTTCTTCCCCAAAAAGTCTTTTCCTGAGGACTGCAAAGGAAGTGTTGGGTGGAATAGTCCATCCCCTTGTTATTTTGTCCATCAATTAGGTCTAATTTTCAACAAACCAATTTTGTTTAACTGATGTCCGGTCTGACACTTTTCTTGTTTACCAGGCCTGAGATTAACACAGTCCTGGTGTTATATCAGGAGGCCTTTTCATTTGTATTAATTTAGCTTTTCTCTTTCCCTTTTGCACCTCTTCCCATCAGCCTGGCCCTACAGGCATAGCTGGATAACCTTCTCTTGGCTTTGGACAGGAGTCCTTTGCAGTGATCCAGCTACACCTCCTTCTGGCCATCAATACCATCAGTCATAGGATCCCAATGAGGCACATACAGGGTCACATCAGCCAACAGACACTGCAGTCATTGCTGATATGGGTTGAGTTTGAACGGGTACCATAGAAGTAGCACGTTTTTTATCTTTGTCCAGTCTTCTGTGTCATCTAGTCACCTGTTGCAGATACCCATTATTTCCCATGTTTATAGACTGGCTGTGATACTTGGTTATCTGAGCCATTTTTTGTTATGCTCAGTCCATTTGGGCTGTGCATGATGATACTATTTGCAGGCAGTTTCTAGTTCATATTTTCTTTTTTTAATCAGACAGAGACATTACAATTAAAATACCGTAAAAGTGATTCTAGCAGTATTGCAATAAGCATGTTTTTTAATTAAAGAAAGAACGTGGGATGTACAAATAGTACCAGCTAATGGGAAGTTGCATCCAATGTATATTTTAATTGAGTTTTAAAGAGACTGGGGGGGAAGGCAGTCCTGTCTCTCTTTATTGCTCTGTGATGGGATCTCTAGGTTGTTACAACAATGTGCATCAAGTCTGGATTAATTATAGTCAACATATCATAACATTCCACCTGTCTTGGAAGAAAGGAGGGACATATTTTGTCTTTTTCTTTTTTTTTAACAAGAACTCAGTGTTTTTCAATGGAATTTAACTTGTAGGACAAGAAATTCCCTGCAGGGGAATTTTGAGGCCTTTACAACTGTAGCAATTGGACAGCTTTTCTATTTCTTTCCCTTAATTGTAAATCCTGATTTGTGGCTCAGTGTAGGGCACAGGCATCTATTTCCACCCCTGTTTTGACTGGGATTGCAGCATATATACTAGACTCCTAGGGTTCTCGTTTGCCAACTAAATCGATTTTCCGCATGTTTGATAGCTGCCGAGACTCCTCCCAGGCTTCCTAGGCTGAACTCTATCAGATCAGTGGAAGCTAATCCCAGTTCTGCTAACAAAAGGAACTGTGTATGACTCCTGCAGAGATCAGACTGGAAGCTTAGGCAGCATGGTCCCTCTTTCCTCCACTCACTGGCATGGAACAGTCCTGTCTCTGCAAGGAAATGCTGCTGCTAATTATCTGAGAGAAAGCTCTCTTGAATCCCCCTAGAACTATCGTAGGTACTTTTATTGCCCCCATTCCCATAGTATTTTACAATCCTTAATGCATTTGTCCTCACAAAACCTCTGTGAGGTTGGACAGTGCTACTAACCTCATTTCACAGGTGGGGAACTGAGGCCCAGAGAGATTCACACTTCCTCAAGGCCACAGAAGAAGTCTGTGGTGGAACAAGCAATTGAACCCAGGTCTGTTGAATCCCAAACTAGCGCTATGACTACTGGACCATTCTTCCTCTCAAGCGGTAAACCTTGCTAATCTGTAGGCAAAAGATGATGCATTAAGGTATAGCCTACCTAGGTCCTGAGATCGGAGCCCCATCATGCTATGCACTATGCAAAATGCTTTGTAAGAGACAGTCTCTGCCCTTGGCAGCTTACAATCTAAATAGATGGCAGAAAGGGATACAACCTACAAACAGAATATTAGTAATTGAGGCACAGAAAACGTCAGTGACTCGGCCCACGATGACACAAGCAGTCTGTGGCTGAGCCAGGAATTGAATGCTGCTCTCCTCAGAGTCAGTCCAGGGCACTTGCTAAAAGACCATCCTCCCTTGCTAAAACTGTTTTGCTTGAGCTGGTCTCCAGCAGGTTGAAATGTCCAAGCAGCTGTCTGTTTCTAGATTAGAGCTGGATTAAGGCTCTGATTCAGCAAAGCACTTGTGTCCAGGCTTAACTTTTAAGTGTGAGTAGTCCCATTGACTTCAGGGGGACTAATCATGTGCACAAGTGCTTTTCTGGATTGCGACCTTTGTAAAATCAAGATTGGATTTCTTTTAAAGATATGCTGTAGTTCAAAAGGAACTATTTGGGGGGGGGGGGGGAAGTTCTATGGCCAGAGTTGTGCAGGAAGAGAGATCCCAATGGTCCCTTCTGGCCTTGGAGTCTATTATGATTTTATGAAACGAGCGCAGGTTCAGTTCTGCAGATCAAACACCCCTTTCACAGTTCCCTTCTTGTGATTTTTTTTTTTTACCTTGGAGCCTTTGTGAGGCTTTCCCCAAGGCATTATCCTGTCATAGGAGCCAAACGTGGCTTTCCTCTGGAGTTCAGGTATTGGGATTTGGCAGCCCCTCAGATTATTACAGAGCAAAGAATACTTACTCCACCTTCACCTATTTTGTCTCCTGGTCTAACTGGCCTTCCCTGAACATCTGCATTGTGTATCCTTGGGTAATACAGATTGTGACATATACAACTGGGTGACTTTCATCTAGGTTTCCAAGGCATCTACTGTAACATACCGTGTTCTAGCGCAACCAGTAATGTCCACACACTCCATTGTAACCTCTCTTCCTCCCTGTTTGGCTGTCCCTTTCTTTGGCTCATACTGTAAGTGTGATCAAGGGTCTGTGATGCCACCTCAGTGCTGGCAGAGTAGAGGGACTTCCTCTAGATGAGATGGTGCTTGCAGCGTTATGCAGGCTGCTGATCTTAATCACCATTGCTTGGCACCTGCACTGCAAGGAAAGAGGCCACCCAGCTTGCAAGGAGCACATGCCATCTGAACAGATGGGGATGAATGCAGCCGGCCAGAAAACATGGGCATCGGTCCTGGGAGTTGATTTCGAACTGAGAACATTCAAGCAGCTGCCTCTCTCTAGCTCAAGGCTGGATTAAGGCCCCAATCCAGCATAGCTATTGAGCACACACTTCAATATTAAAACATGTGTGTAGTACCATTGACTTAAGTGGTACTGCCTATGCGCTTAAAATTAAGCGTGTAGTCAAGTGCTTTGCTGGATTGGGACCTAAAGGTGCATGGGGAGAATGCACTCTGACATGTACAGCGGGTTTTGGACTCTTTGGGTTCAGGCAGCTTTGGGGGCAGAGTCAATGTTGTGAGCTCTTCACTCCTTTGTGTCTTGCTCTGTAGGAGCTCAGGCTGCGGTGAACTTGTGTAGTTCATCCGTGTTTCATGAGAGCATATCCAAAGGGTGCACGCAACAGGGTCCATAACATTAGTATCTTGTCCTTAATTAAGGCCAATAAACAATGTCTATGAAATGAGCGCAGGAGGAGCTACATAGCAGGATCTTTCTTTTCATTCTAGTTTGCTACCAGCAGGCACCCCCTTGGAGGCTGAGAACAAGCATATCAAATGGACTGCCAGCATGCTGCAGTGCTGTTATGCATGATCAGTTGTTTGAGGAAAGATGTCCCAGCTCTAACAGTTTCCTCCTGCTGTTTGCCATTCGGGGATGCATGCCAGGAACATAATTTGTGAGGTTCAGCACATCTCCAGGGGGTTCTAGTGGGATCATCATAAAACACAAAAGTGAAGAGAGCTGGAAATAACAAGTCAAGGGGTCCGGGAATATTGGTCCTACAGGGCCAAAGCTTATGATACAAAACTCCTTCCTCGTATACCGATGGTAGGATACAACCCTTGTGCAGAAGAGAGCGGACATGTCCATTGAGGAGGTGACATTTCAAATAGCAGCAGATGTTTTTCCATTAGACAAAGGGCATTCTACTGGATTTTTCATCCATACAATAGTTAAGAGGATGCAGTTGATATAATTGTGTGTATGTCTGTGTATATGTGTATTTGAGTGTGTGTGTGTGTGTGTGTGTGTATATATATATACGCACCTTTCCTGTGTGACACTTAAAATTATGATTAAAAAACAATTCTTTACATCTTTTGTTTACATTTAGCACTTCACTCAGCTTGTGCAGGGAAGCTGGATTGGATCAGGTGAGAGTCACCTTCATCCTTTCCCCTGCACAATCTAATTATAACCTACATCCAAATTTACAAGCACTTATGTCCAAACTTATTTTTACTATGGGACTTATTTTAATGAGACATTTCATTTAAAAAATACAATATTTCTCTTAAAGGTATAATTGAGGCTGATTGCTTATAACATCAAAGGAAAACAGGGTCCTCGACAAGTGCTTTCTTCTGTGTTTGGGAAATCCCTCAAACATCTGGAATGCTACCACAAACTAAACATTAATGAGAAAGATGGGGTTGAACTCAACATCCTATGTATGGACAATGAGAATATCCATAATCATAAGGATTAAAAACAGACAAACATTTTGGAAGGGATATATAGCCTCCTGCTTCAAGGCGTAACTCAACCTCTGACTAACAGGGATCAGAAGAAGCTTTCCTTGTAGGTAGGTTATCTTATCACTTCCAACTTTGGAGGTTCTTGTACCTTCCTCAGAAGCATCTATTGAAGACAGGGAACTGGATTAGGTGGACCTTGAGACTGATCCAGTTTGGCATGCTTTCGTTCCAGCCCAAGACACTCTATGAAATGAAGAGCTATCATATTGCATTTCCACCTCCTCTCCATTTGCTCTTGTTTTCCTTTGTTTCACATAAGACTTCAAAGCAGAAATATCCATCTATCCCTCACCAGTCTCTTCATCGTTCTTCTGGTGCAGTCGGTGGTCCAAGTGGAAGAGCACCTTAGTGGACCCTATTTTATTTTCTGTTTTGTTTTCTTTAATGTTCTATCAGTTTTTCTAGTTGTTGGCTGGTTTTCTTTTCCCTCTGGGAAAGGGGGAGGTGCCTCAGATTTAGTTTAGTTTTGGTTTAAAAAAAAATAGGATGGAAAAAAAATTCTTTCCAGGCCTGGAGGTGAAGGCCAATTGCTGGGTTAATAGAGATGAGTGATGGTTTTGATGTTCTCACCAAACATCAAATAGCCTCAGAATGTTTCTTCCTCCCCCCGCCCCCCATTTGAAAGAGACGTGTTTGGACTCCATATCATGGCACAGAAGAGATTATGGGTTTAATTGTATTTATTTGAATTGGTGGGGAGGCTACCATAACAATAGTTGATTGATTTTTATAAAATTACCCCAAGGTCCCTTGTGTAGCCATAATAAACAACGTAAGGGCAGAGCCAATGGCTCAGAGGAGCAATGTTCTCTCTTTCTGCTTGCAGAAAAGGGGCAAATGTTAAAAGAAGGAAAGGAACTTTTTTTTTTAACCCGATCTTGTAAAGCAGCAGCTGTATATTTATTTTGAGCTAATAAAGTGCAAAGAGTATAGATTCAGAGAGCTGCTGGCCAGGATGAACACACACACACACACACACACACACACAAAGTTTGGGAGATAAGTGCTTGTAAGTTTGGATATAGGTTATAATTAGATGGTTCAAATGACTGAGCCTGAATATTTGCCAGTCTTTGCGTTTTACTGTCATTAAGCTGTTGTTTCTTAACTCCCAGGGATTCGTCGTCTCTGCTCTTGGACTGATTTTCAGAAGTACTCAGCTTCTGTTGACTTCAGTGATAGGTGTGGGGGCTCTGCAGTTTTGAAAATATCAGGTGTTAGGGTTAGTTCTGCACTGTAGGCAAGAGCTGCGAGAGCAGACTGCAGGAGAGAAGCGGGGGAAGAGAAGCCCCAGGACTATATTTTGTTTTGAATTTTATATAAACGAAATAGACGGTGAGAGAAGGGAGTGTTATTAGACAAAAGGATTGTGCTGAGTTTATTAAGGTGTTCTGAAGAGGGGAAACTGAGGCAGGGAGCCACAGAGCATCTCCAAGTCACGAGGGTGATGCTTGGGATGTGGCTGACCTTATAACAGCGCGTGCGCGCACACACATGCGCGCACACACACACACACATTTTTAAAAGAAACCAACTGAGATTTGTTAGAAAGTTCGCTGGGGATTGTTCATAGAATATACACATTCAAAAGTTGTGACATGTCTATCAACGCCCTTTGGAACACGTCGCCTTTTAGCTGCTTCAGGTCACCCATTCATTGTCTGTCTTTGTCTTCTTAGGTTTTTGAGGCAATGACTATGTCTCCTTGTATATTCGTTCGGCACCTAGCCCAATGTTGCCTTTGTCTACCTTAACTTCCAAACATTGGAATTGTACTTGCTCCCATCAGATTATGGGAAAGCTGCTTTGGTGAAAAGGCCAGATTGCAAACCCCCTTTCTCACACTAGTGAGCTTGTACTCATGTGAGTGGTCCCATTGACTTTAAGTCTATAGATGAGAGAACAAAGGGCTAACATCACCAGTCTGTCCAGCCCACTGCAGAAGCACGCCTGCCCTCAGTACACAGGATTTATCACCGTCTGAGAGGGAAAAAATGTTGTGGGTAGTGTTGTGGTTTCAATTGAATTCAATAGCCAGGTGTCAAGTAGCTAGGCTTAACCAACTTTACTAATCAACAATGATTAGTCAAAGATTAATACAGCATAATACAGATAGGAAGGCCAATACATTGCCAACCCATCTGGGAGACAGCAATGCAGCTGGTCAACTGTCTCAAAATCTGAGCTTCACTCTACTTCTCTATACACAATAGATGAGGGTCTCACTATTGCTTTGCATTGCTTTAAGGCTAGTTTTATCTGTCTTCTTTGACGTGCTTTTGAACATTTTGTGATACGCTTACACAGACCCTACAATAAACAGGACAGAGATTGCAACAAGTTTCTTATCTTATTTGGCCATAGCATTCCAGAAATTAGCAACATTTCAGTGACATCCTGCATCAGCTATAGCTGGGTATAGAGGGCATATTAGTTAAGCATCAACAAACTTGTTTGTCTTGTCCTGTCCCTCTGGAATGACTCTGCACCTAACACTGAAGCACAACATTTCACGTCTCCCTTTGGTTAAGCAGCTTGACAAAAGTAAAAAGCATCTGGGAAAAAAACTTAACATGAACAAAATTCATAGTTATACAAAAACATGTAATATATATGTTATTATATATAATATATGATATTCATAGAATCATAGAACTGGAATGACCTCGATAGGTCATCTAGTCCAGTCCCCTACACCCTGCTAACAGGAACACTATAAACCTTAGAGACTTTTCTTATCTGGCTCCATACATATTTGAAAGACTGGGTCTGTAGTAGCCGGGCATAGCATGAATACCTAGAGGCTAGTTGGTTAAGTATATTTCTCAAGACTTGTGATACTCTTATATAATATACAATGGAGTCATGCAAAGGTTACAGCATCTAACTATAGAACAGTTTTAGGGTTATACAACTCAGCATGAAAATAAAGCATTCTAAATAGCATATACTGTACTTATTCACTATTATCTACTGTCATATTCTGGTTACATAAACATCTCCTTTTTAATCACACTTATAGCTACAACAACTCCCAGGCTTTGATTAATACATTTTGCTTGTGAGAGCTGAATGCATCTGTTTTCTGGTCGTTAACACTAAAGCAATCTATATGCCTGGCTAATAGTTCTGTTTGTGAGAGCTGGTTTCCCAGTCTGCTTGCAAAAGTCAGCTTCACAAACCTTGACACAAGTTTTTTTTCCTTATCTGGTAACTGCCCCTGCAGCATTAACCAAAGTATGTAACTAAATATGCAAGTAGTATTTTTCCGTTTTGGCTTGGGCCTGGCTGCAAAGCACCATGGGGCTTTGGCTTAGTTTGGTCAACAGTAGGTAGCCCTTGTTAAAATATTGTCTGTAGATCACTGAGCTCCCTTCTCTGAACAGAAGCTTCTAGAGGTCAAAGGCCAGTCTAATATTCCAGTAATGAATTGAATTGGTTTATCTTTTCTCTTTAATTTTAAGTAGACTACAACGTTTAACCCTCCCACCACCCAAAAAAGAGTCAGGCTGTTCAGTTCATACTTATGTCTGCTGGCAGGGTGGTTTTTGTTGTTGTGTTTAAACACACATACACTCTCTCTCTTTCTCTTCCCTGAAAGGGCAGGATGTGCTATTTTAAACTGCAATAACATGGAGCCTTGACCTTTATAACTCTTAGCATGAAAATTGTTTGGAGCAGCTTGTGAAGAAGGAAAGCCAGCTGGTCCCAGGCACAGTGGTAGCTGTTAAAACCCCCATGTCTACAGATACAGTACAGTGGTATGAGATACCTCCGTTATTTGCTATTGCAAACATAGGGAAATACTGGGATGTATCAGCAGGAGTTGTAAGCAAGACACAAGAAATAATTCTTCCATTCTACTCCGGGCTGATAAGGCCTCATCTGGAGTATTGTGTCCAGTTCTGGATGCCACATTTCAGTTAAGATGTGGACAAATTAGAGAAAGTCAATAGGAGAGTTACAAAAATGATAAAAGGTCTAGAAATCATGACCGCTGAGGAAAGATTGAAAACATGGGGTTAGTTTAGTTTGGAGAAGAGAAGACTGAGTGGGGACATGCTAACCACTGAGGATAGGACAAGAAGCAAAGGACTTAAATTGCAGCAAGGGAGGTTTAGGTTGGACATTAGGAAAAACTTCTTAACTGTCAGGCTAGTTAAACACTGGAAAATGTTGCCTAGGAAGGTTGTGGATTTTCCTCATTGGCCCCATTAAGAGCAGGTTAGACAAACACCCGTCAGGGATGGTCTAGTTGTTACTTAGTCCTGCCTTGTGTGCAGGGGACTGGACTAGATAACCTAGTCAAGTCCCTTCCACTCCTACACTTCTATGAGTCTATGGCCCACTGGTCTAATCCAGTCTGGAAATTCCTATGTTCCAAAGGCTGTCTTTTAATTATGATAATTATTTGTATTGCCATTGTACTAAAGAGGCCCAGTCCTGGACTAAGACCCCACTGTATTAGGCACTGCACAAATACAGGACAAAAAAAACCCATTCTGTGCCCCTAAATAGAAGATAAGAGACAACAGTTGGATACAGACAGGTGGGGGAGCCCAAGAAAACAATAAGACAATAGTGACCAGCTTAGTAGGCTGTGGTCTCTGCACACAAGCAGCCTGACCATTGTCAAGTGTTTTGTAGGCACCATGGTAAAGGGCAGTTTTAAGGAAGGATTTGAAGGTGGATAATGAGGTAGCTTTGTGGATGTTTACTGGGATCTTCTCCAAGGTGAGAATGGCAGCATGAGAGAAAGCACCAAGATGCTTGTTAGAAAATGTAACAGGTGGGCAAGGGAGGCTGGCATCATGGGCATAGGTGAGCGTCCACAGTTCAATAGCTAAGGAGAGGTGATAGGTTGGGGGGGATTGACTCAAAGGGCCTTGAAAGTGAAGACAAACAGCTTATGTTTGATGCAATAGTTTACATTTTAATCTAAAGAGACAATACATACAGAGGAATCGTTTATCCCTGTTTTACAGTTGTGGAGCAAAGGCATTGAAAAGTTAAGGGTGTTTTTATCAAAGGGGTCCCAACCCCCATTCAAATTCTGTGAGAGCTGGGAGCACAACTTCTTTTGGCTCGCTTGAAAACCCCAGCCTGGCCCAGCATCACACAGGGAGTCTGTGGGATAGCTGGGAATTGAATTGAGACCACCTGACTCTTAATCCAGTGGCTGACCCACAAAACCATTTATTCCTTCATCTCTTGTATCTGTTATGTGCAGCACCTTTGAATATGAACTAGCAAGTTTGTATGTGAGTGACCAGTTGTGTTTTGTTCTTCTGTTGTTTTTAGGTGGCAAGCTCTTGTTGGCTGGCCCTGGACCCATAGAAATCCATGCTCATTATATTCTGGTATCCGATGGCGGCAAATTCCAGGTGGGATCCCCAGATAAACCTCTCCGTGACAAAGCACACATCCATCTCTACGGAAGCTTTCATTCTGCAACCTTCTTTCCATATGGGGCCAAATTCCTGGCTGTGAGGAACGGGACGGTTTCCATGCATGGTGAGTTGGAGAGGGTATAGTGTGTCTCTCTCTCTACCCTTAAAAAAAGTGTTGATTGTATTTCTAGTTAAGACAATGACTGAGACCACATGAGTCATTTGGGATGGAATTTTCAGGCGGGGTTCTGCACCTACCGGCAGGGTCGGATGTTCCAAAAAACGGAGCTCCCACTTGGGTGGGAGTTTGGCCCTAGATCTCTACTCTCAGCTCCAAGTGGCCCTATTTCCGAAGAGCATAACATGTTAGGTGCTGACCCCTTTTGCAAATCTGGCCATAAGCGGGAGCTGCGGTGGGGTGCGAGCACTCATGAAAATCTAGCCCTTAATTGGATGCCTAAATGACAGCGGAGCACTTCTGCAGATCTGTCTCCAGTCGTGAGTTCTGAGTACTTGGAAACTGAACCTTTGAGTGCTGGGATGTCATTCTTGCTGTGCACTACATGGGTCTGCTCTGTGGGTATGATAGTACAGGGTGTCCTAAATAAATGCATAAGGGGATTAAAAAGGGGATAGAGAATAAGACTGAGAATATATTATTGACTTTATATAAATCGATGGTACGCCCACATCTCAAATACTACGTACAGATGTGGTCATCTCATCTCAAAAAAGATATACTGGCACTAGAAAAGGTTCAGAAAAGGGCAACTAAAATGATTAAGGGTTTGGAACGGGTCCCATATGAGGAGAGATTAAAGAGGCTAGGACTCTTCAGCTTGGAAAAGTGGAGACTAAGGGGGGATATGATAGAGGTATATAAAATCATGAGTGATGTGGAGAAAGTGGATCAGGCAAAGTTATTTACTTATTCCCATAATACAAGAACTAGGGGTCACCAAATGAAATTAATAGGCAGCAGGTTTAAAACAAATAAAAGGAAGTTCTTCTTCACGCAGCGCACAGTCAACTTGTGGAACTCCTTACCTGAGGAGGTTGTGAAGGCTAGGACTATAACAGAGTTTAAAAGAGAACTGGATAAATTCATGGAGGTTAAGTCCATTAATGGCTATTAGCCAGGATGGGTAAGGAATGGAGTCCCTAGCCTCTGTTGTCAGAGGGTGGAAATGGATGGCAGGAAAGAGATCACTTGATCATTGTCTGTTAGGTTCACTCCCTCTGGGGCACCTGGCATTGGTCACTGTCAGTAGACAGGATACTGGGCTGGATGGACTTTTGGTCTGACCCGGTCCGGCCGTTCTTATGTTCTTATTATACCTCTCCTACCTTGTAGATCATTAGGACAGGGTGTCTACCTAGCACTCAGGAGAGTGCTCATGTGAAGGACTGGGCTCTCGCTCCATGCAGCTTCAAAGGAGTATAGACTGCCAGCTAAGAATCCTGGCCAGGCCCATGCCGAGCATGCCATGGTCTCAGTACATACCAGCTGGGACAGACAGGCTACTTCGTTTCAAAGGGGCACTAAAGTGCACCACAAGCACGCTCTCCTCCTCCCCCACGTCTGAACAGAGCCATTGTGCCCTGTGCCAGCAAAGAGCCTCCAGCGTCAGCAGCACAAATGGCTCAGCTCTGCTCCCCACGTCAAAGTCTTAACTAACAGACAATTTTCAAATACAATATTTGCCTTAGCAAAGGCAGGAGGGAACCCAGCACATATTACAGTGCTTCATTCCTCCACCAGTTACAGCATGTCTAGGCTTTTTGGTCCTCAAATCCCCGTCCGGGGGGAATTGCCAAAAAGTCAGACATGTCCGGGAAAATAGGGAGGGAGGGGTCGTGGGGCTTGGGTCCAGGCTGGAGCTGCTGGGGCCAGCGGGTGCTCGGCTGCCAGCCAGCGCCACTCGCTCTGCCGGGCCGGAGCTGCTCGGCCGGAACTGGGGCCCGAGCCGAGCCGGCCGGAGTCGCTGGGATCGGGGCTGCTCGGCCGCCAGCCAGTGCCGCTCACCCAGGGCCAGGCCGGAGCTGCTCGGCCGGAACCAGGGCCCGAGCCGAGCCGGCTGAAGCCACTGGGAAGCGCCACTCGCCCGGGGCCAGGGTTGGCGCCCCAGGGACACTGGGGCCAGAGCCTCTTCACCGGACCAGCGGGAGACGCTCAGCTGGGGTGGCCGGACTGGGCCTCACCTCCTCACGCCCCCCTTCCCCCGCCGCCTGCCTGCTTCAGGCTTCCCGTGAATCAAATGTTCCCAGGAAGCAGGGGAGGGGGAGGAGCAGGGGGGCAAAGCGTTCAGGGGAGGGAACGGAGACTTTGGGGAAAGGGCGGACCTGGGGCTGGGGCCCTGTGGAGTGTCCTTTTTTTGGACACTTAAAATATGATAGAATCATAGAATGTCAGAATTGGAAGGGACCTCAGGAGGTCATCTAGTCCAACCCCCTGCTCAAAGCAGGGGTAATCCCCAAATAAATCATCCCAGCCAGGGCTTTGTCAAGCCTGACCTTAAAAACCTCTAAGGAAGGAGATTCCACCGCCTCCCTAGGTAACCCATTCCAGTGCTTCACCACCCTCCTAGTGAAAAAGTTTTTCCTAATATCCAACCTAGACCTCCCCCGCTGCAACTTGAGACCATTGCTCCTTGTTCTGTCAGCCATGAGCGACTAGTGGGAGGGACACAAAGGGGGCACCAGCTAAAGGGGGACATGTGAGCTCTCCACATGACCCCCTCCACGTGATTTGTCCCTGCCCCCTATGTGATCCCCTCATGATCCCCACCCCCCCATATGACACACCCCCCCCACGTGACTCCTCCCTGGCCTGCACCCAGCCTGGGGGCCTGCGCTCTCCCTGTCCCCTCCCCATCCCACGTTACCTGGCGGGGTGTGTGCTCTGCTCCAGTCCCCCTAGCATGTGGAGCCACTAATGCATTCTCCCAGGCAGCCTCCAGCCACACTGTCGGCCTGGGCTGGGAGCAAGCTCTGCTGCTGTGCTGTAAACCTGTCAGTTTGCATGAGCTAGGGTTAGGTGTTGCAGGGTTAGGTGGGGTCAGTGTTTGAATGGGAGGCCACACATGAATGGTGACGTGCAACAGGAAGTAGTGCTGTTAATTCAGGAAGTTACACAGTTCCTGTAGAATTTGCACTGGGGTGAACAGGGGGTGCTCTGCTACCCCTGGAGGTGCTAACTTTCGGGTGAGATCCAAAGCTGGGTGAAGTGGTCTTGACCACTTTGTTGCGTTATCATGAGACTGAATTATTTAATGCTTGTAAAGTGCTTTAAGATTGGCATTTGACAGGCTTTATAAAAGGGCAAAGTATTTCTACACCATTTCGTACAGAGGGGCTTTGTCACTATAACATCCTATCATACTCACATAGTACCCTAGGGTGACACACACACAATCTCCTTATTCATGGATTCACAGAGTTTGCGGCCATAAGGGATCATTAGATCATCTAGTCTGACCTCTTGTATAACACAGGCCAGAGAATTTCACCCAGTTACCCCTGTATGGAGTCCAAAAACTTGTGTTAGATTAAAGCATACTGTAATTAGAAGACCGCAAGAGATGGAGAATCCACCAGTTCCAGCCGTTAATCACCCTCACTCTTAAAACGGTGTGCCTAATTTCTAATCTGAGTTCAACTTCCAGCCATTAGTTCTAGTTCTGCCTTTTCAGCTAAGTTAAAGGACCCTTCTATTTTCAGTTTTGATTTGGATTCAGTCAGCCTAATGCAGTCATTGGTTAGATGGCATCTTCTTTTAAGCCGTAGGCCTCCTCCTCTCACTGGATCAGGCTCAGAATTATTTTCCTTCCTTGAGACATACCTGTTCAGTAAAGCTCTTCAAGGAACCAAGATTCCTTCCCTCAAGCTTGTGCTGTCACCTTGAGCCTTGTCAGGAGCTGAAGGTTAGTGTCAAGGCAGCACTTCCTTCTATGGCTGTAAAGGACTGGGTGGATTGAGGGTGTAATAAATGCACACCAATGAATGCTTTCAATCAATTTCAAGGACGAGCCATTCAAATGGTGACATAGTCTCGACATTAAGGTATGTGTGTCTAGGGCAGGTTTCACAGTCATGGTGAGTTCAGTGTCTTTATTTTTTAAACCATGCATCCATTTTGTGTTGTAGTCCATTATTTTTATTCTTGGTTGATTTTCAACAGTGTGCTTGGCATTACATAGAACATAAAGGAGAAAAGGTACCTGCCCCAATGAGCTTTACAATCAAGAGGCAAAGGTAACCTGCTGTCCCACAGGCTGCCATAGCTACCAACTGAAGGAGTTGCTTCTCTAGGTTCTTGCTTTTGGCACTGGAGGTCATGGGTTCAGACCCTGTGATGATCCAAGGATGCCACGCTAAACAACACTTCAGAAACCCAAAATGTTAGGAGGCTGGATTCAACACAACGTGGTGCAGGGTTTTTTTTCCCTCTCCCTTAGTCATGAGTAAACAAGAGCATTTCTTTGGCAGGCAGATTAGCACGTGTGTTTTGAGGAAGGAATTGAAACAGGTGAGTGTTCCACATCACAGAAAGGGAGAAGTTACTGACTAGAATGAATGGTGCAAGGACAGCTGAGAGTAGAGACCTAGGGCCAAACTCATGCTGGGTGAAACTTGGTTGATGTAAGTGGAGCTACAGCGGGGATACATTCATTTGGACCACAGGTTGGAGCAAAGTAGTGCAGGGCTTTGATGAAGAGCGATACAGAAGGGAGCCGTTCCTGAGTTAGTGTCATGCTGGGAGACGTGTTTTTTGAAGAATTGTTGCCTCTCCTCTCACTCGTACAGGGAGCATTTTCCCCCTGTTGTTTTCTCCTAGGTCATTTCCCATTTCAGATAGTTTGGTGGAAGAAATAATTTCTATTGCATCTTCTACTGATCCATCAATTTTGGGTGTTTCTGTGGCCTCTTTTATTGTAGTATCCAAGCACTTCACAAGCTTTGATGTGTTTATCCTCACAGCACCTCTGTGAGTTAGGGAAGTGCTATTATCCCCATTTCACAGATGAAGAACTGAGATACAGAGAGATTCAGTGACTAGACAAAGGTCACACAGGGAGTCTGTGGTAGTATAAGGAATAGAACCTGGGTCCCTTGAGTCCCACACTTGCACCCCATCCTCTGGACCATCCTTCCTCTCTTTATGTATAGTCCAATGAAGCACAGTTAATACTAATTCACTGCCAAAGTTCCCAGTGGGGCTGCTTTTCAGAAAAAAACAAGAAGGCAAGGTCCCTGCTCCAAAGAGTCTACAATCTCAGTACCAAATCCTGATTGCCTCACACATTCATGGAGCCCCGTTGAGTACTGTCTAACTTATGGGGAAAACCTGTTTGTCTTAAGTGAGAAGCCCCACTGAATGGAGGTGAATGGGAGATAGCAAAAGCCCGTGTGCATGGCATTGTTTAGGTTCTGTAGTTCTGTAGTGAAGGCATAGGCAAGAGGGGAGGTGTGGGGGCCAAAAGACATTAGCTATGTGGTGGAATGGGAAGGCAAAGGTGGCTTGGCACATTAGCAGAAACACTCTGTGTTTCAGTTTCTGATGATTCAAGACATCCAGACTTTCTGTGCTGTCCCTTCTAAACTCTGTGTAACATACAGTCCCCGTGCATGGCTGCAATTAAACTTCACTGAAACCATGTAATCCGCAATTTCGCATTGAAGCAGTGGAAGCCTGCTAGAAAATAAAACTGGAAGGAAAGTGTTTGTGCTGTCTTGATACCACTTACATCAAACAGAAACACGTTATTCTGGTTCCAATTTAACATCAGCCTAGCCCATGGTCTAGAACAAATTGGGGAGCATGTCAGCTCTCCTTCTCCTCTTTTTATATATGTTATCGCAATCCAAATCATTCAACAAGCAGGCTTTGAAATTTTCAGCCGTCTCAGCGAAGACAGGATCGAGTGCCATGTAATTTCTTTTCTTTTTAAGATTGGAAAGTTTGGGGAATGTTTTGCTGCTATGGTTGAGTTCAACTTGTTTAGTAAGCGCTGTCAGCAGCTTGCTTTGATATGTTAATATGACTAATGGTCTCCCAGAATTCCCCGTGAGTGGCAGTCCTGTGCTCTAGTGGTCACAACAGATTGGGAAATTTCACTGTTGCCTTTGGCTTTAGCCAACTCCCCTGCCAATCAGAGCATGCCACCCATAAACCACCTGCCAATCACATGTCAGTTTTAAAGGGGGTCTCAGTCAGCTGGGGTGGCTTGAATTTTTGACAATGTAATTATAGCCCTTGCATCCACATTGAAATCTTGAGCAGGATTGAGGGAGTTTTATTGATTGTTCAGAAGGGAAATTTATCAATGTCTCCGGCTCCGTTCATACTTTAATTCCCCAGAAAACTCTTCTGACAAGTTCCCTAAGAGAAATCTAGCTCGTTGGCCTTGGCCGTACTTGCGTCTTTGTCTTTCCCAGCAAAATTGATTTGGACCCACACTGTGGATTCTGAGTGAACCTTCAGCGTTTCAGACTACGAGGCAAGGTAAAAAGGGCCATGTTCACAAGCAGCACAAGGCGAGTGGGCACACTGCCTATGGACCCAACCTACCATTTCTCTGCTAGAAGATATTTGCCACCTGCTTTCACAGGCAGACTGTGAACAAACGAGTGGCCCCAATGAGGTAGTGAATAACTGTTCCCCAGTGCATGTAAGGAGTTCACAACCAGGCCCTTAGAAAACAGACCAGTGTTTAATGATTTAATAGTGTCCTTCTCAAGTCCTGTGTGGATTTTACATAGCTTTTAAAGATATCATTAATAGTTCAGAAGACATTGTTCATTAGCTCTGTACATGGGATCTGTCTGTCGTGTGTGTGTATGTGCATGTGTGTGAGAGAGAGAGGGAGGCCTAATTCTCTGTTTACCTGCATCATGTGCAAAGTGGGTGCAAAATGCTACTATTTTGGTGTAGTAAAGTTTTAGTCCCACTGTGCACTGGTGTGAATGACCCTGCAAGGTATAGGACAAAGGAGAATCAGGCCCAGAGACTTTAAATTCAGTATGATACTCATTTATTGTTATAGTCCCAGCATATACATAAAGAAATCTGATAAAAAATAAAATACTCTTGCTGGAAGATTGCAATGTAATACCCCTTTATTTCTTAGAATGTAGAACGATAACACACAAGAACCCCAAACCAGAGAGACAAATCAGGCTGCTCTCTAAGGCAGACAGACACAGCTTACCCCACCTTGTTTTAGGCTGTCTCTTCCCAGGCTGACTGTTTCAACTCAGTTTCCCTAGGGAGCGCCCTAGCCTGCAAGCAGAACCAGGAATCCCTCTCCCCACAATCTTAAAGTGATAGCTTACAATTCCAACACGGTTCTCAATACACTGTATTAATCACCAGGCAAAATAAATGCAGGAGATTCATGGTCTCCACTAATCATGAGTTCACCAGACTAGGTCCAGGTCCCATGTCTCCTGCACTCTCAAGTCGCCCTCTGTGGGTCTACGTTTTTCATTGTTCCAGTTGAATAATCCAATGGGAGCCTTTTAATAGAAGGACAGAGAGTGTGAGTTGGACTCTATGTTCAATGGAGAGTTGTAGCAGACTGTAGAGTGCTGGGAGGATGTGCTCTTGGGGGCCTGTGTTACGTGCCAGACTGCTGTCCATACTTGGTGGAGCTTTTTCAGGGTGTGTGGCTTCATTTTTAGTATGAGTTGCAATAATCAAGCCTGGAGCTCATGAATGGATGGATCACTGTGGTGAGATGTGTGTCTAGTAGAAAAGGATGCAGTCTTGTGGGGAGGGATAGCTCAGTGGTTTGAGCATTGGCCTGCTAAACCCAGGGTTGTAAATTCAATCTTCAAGGGGGCCATCTGGGGATTTAGTTACAGATTGGTCCTGCTTTGAGCAGGGGGTTGGACTAGATAACCTCCTGAGGTCCTTTCCAGCCATGTTATTCTGTGATTCTTGCTGCAGCTGGAGGTATGCTCTTCCATCTTGCTAGAATCCCTGTTTTGGCTGGCTTGAACTTTAACCAGTTGCTTTACCAGAACTTTAACTTTATCTGGATGCTGATCTTAAGAATGGTGAAAACAAGGCAGTGACATTATCTGCATCTGATGTGAGGAGACTGAAGGCTTGTCTTCACTACCAGCTAAATCGGCACCGCTGCCATCAATGCAGCAGCGTCGATTTAGTGGGTCTGGTCAACACGTGCTAAGTCGATGGGAGAGCGCTCTCCTGTCGATTTCAGTACTCAACCTCCCCAAGAGGCAGAAGCTATGTTGAAGGGAGAGAATCTCCCGTTGACACTGCTGTAAATCAATCTAAACTACATTGGCTTAAATTACATAATTTAAATAACGTAACTAGCATAACTTAGATCGACTTACCTCGTTAGTGTAGACTGGGCCTTAGAGATGGGTGTTGTCTGCATGCTTCTGGCATGTGGTCTTATGTTTTCTCCCATGATTACCACAATGGGTAAGAAGGTTGAATCTTGGGGGTCTCTGCAGATGAGGGCTTTGGAGGTAGAGAAACATTATAAACCTTTAGGAATCTCATCAGAGCACCCCGTATAGCAGTGCTTCCACTTCTGGCTCCAACTGTAAGCAAGATATCAGGAAAAATGGAGGTGCACAGCAAAAAACAAACGTCAAGCAACAATTTTCAAATCTCAAAAGTTTTAGTTTGAATTTCAGGCTCTGGATGGAGATGGGAGAAAGTCTGGCAATGTTTGCAAAGCTGAAGAGTCTGGGTCTAGATCAGAACTGTCCCAAAGCCCCAGGCTGTGCTAACCCGAGGTCCTGATTAGAACTCATCATATAGCTTTTATTTTATCCAAATCATTTTGTTCATCTCTAACTTTCACCCGCTCCCTTGACAATGACAGAGTCGATGTGTCTAATTCCCTTTCTTCACATGGTGAGGATGTAGCTAACTGATCTTAGCATTTAAATGATCATTCTGCCCTGCATTCTCATTCCTGCAGGCAGACATTCCCTGTCTCGTTCAGTAGCAGCTCTGTAGATTAACTGGCAATAATGTAAAATGTTAACAGCTGTGCGCAACTATTGATGAGCATGTACAGTATTTAGCTGCCGTATTTGAAGCGGTTTGTTAATGGTGCAACACCATGTCAGTTTAAAGGAGGTTTTCCTGTATCATACCTTTGGCTATGCGATATTTTTATGCACATTGTGTGTTTTGTGTGATACTTATTGGATCATTCATTTATGCCAAGGGATCACAAAAGCTGAGACATCTTTTCCTTTCTTATTCTTTTTTTTTTTTTTTTTTTTTTTTTTTTTTACAGTGGCACTATGTTTGTATAATATCCAGGTAAACACTGATTAAAGGAATCCCTTTGGGAAGTAACTAGCATCCAGGGAATGTCACATGGAAAACGCTTGTTCTCCAGGATGTTTTGTAGCTAGAAAGGAACAATGAAGAGGGTTTCTCTATAGATGTGTGTTTATATAGCCCTCATCATTATAGCATCGGAGCAATCTCAGTCATTAATGATAGATATGATCGAAAAAATATTAGTTTCATCAACATCAAAACATTTAATGGGGATGTGTCTATTCTGATTAAATTGTCAATGGAAGAACATCAGCACTATTCATTTTTACTTTCTCAGTTCAGTGATGATGAAATATTTTATTCTGATAACGTAAAAAGATTTAATTTCAACTTTATCATGTCATTTTATGTCATTTTGACTTATATACGTTTTAATATTTTATATATATATATATCATATTTATATATGTAATATTTTATATTATGTTTCAGCGTTATCCAAATAAAATATTTTTACCTTATCAAAATTAAATAATTATTGAAAGAAAACATCTGATGGTTCCAAATCAAATTTTGGGGGGATTTTTGTTCTATGGTGAATTTCAAAAATTAGACTTTTTGTCCTGATTCAGAGTGAAAACAAATTTCAGCATTTCCGTTTTCCAGCCAGCTGCATCAATGGATTTTATCCTTACAGCACCCCTCTGGGAATGCATTCTCCCCGTGGTACCAGTGGGAAATTAATTTGCTCTGCGCCTCAAGCAACTTGGGCTGGTCACACAGGACTGAGTGGGGATCTGAAGCCAGATGGATCGAATCATAAGCCACTGCTCAACTCACTGGCCCATTCTCCTTACCACACCCCAGCCTTGTCCTGTGGTTGATGGCAGATGATGCTGGGTTGTAACTACTGGGAAGAACAAAATCCCAAACCCATCTGCCTCCCTCTTGCAGCAGGAATTCTCTTCTCCTTGCAGCTTTTCTCTTCTCCATTTTGCCTCCCCCCTGCTGCTGTGTCTCATATTTTCTTTGATACTGGGAAGCTGGAGGGGGCTTTCACTCAGGGAGCTTCCAGGAGCATGGGGCAGTACAGGTTCCTCAGGGCGGGATACTGAGGAAGGATATACTCCTCCTCCATGTCCTCACAGTTAAGCAGTTATGTATAAGAAAAGACCCTGTAGGGCATGAATGAAAAGCTTTTTGCACTGACTGTGGCGTACAAGTGACAGAAAAAGCAGCTGTGTTTCAGCGAGAGCTGCCCACACATAGAAATTTGGCCTGGAGTAGTAGAGGAGGGTGGAAAAATATCGCCCACTTTCTCTCAGAGCAGAAAACTGTTCCCTGTCTTTAGAAGTTGTGCTGAAGGAAAAGCAGAGCTCCCTTAATTCAAATGCAAGGTAGAGACTTTGTGCAAAGACTGAGAATAGACTAAGGATTAAAATTAAATGAGTGGGGGGGACCCAATACCTCAGTCCGGGGTGTGAATTAGTAGGCTGTTAGTGAATGCTGAGGACTAGTTCTTCAGATCCATGCCTTCAGCTGCATGAGAAAAGTGGGGTATGTACTGTGATTTTGTGTGTTCTGTTTTTGTATATTAACTATGGAGCAGCGGTAGCTAAAGATCTAACAACAAATGAAAATCCCATCTCCTTTTCAAGGGATGTGTTCCCAGTGCCCGCTTAGTCATTTGCTGTTTCTAACCTTTCCAAATTTTAGGAAGGGCAAAGTTAAGTTTGGGTAGGGAGTGTAAATTAGATGGGTCAGAGTGAGTAATGAAAGATGATTACATGTCTCTGGGGAACAGGTTGGATCTCTTAGGCATTACTTTCCAGACAGTTTAACACTGTTTTTATAATTATTATTATTAATTAAGCTGTGTAGTTTTTGGAAAGATAATTTTATATCTGATAGCTGGAATCTATTGAATTACATTTCAACCATTGCTTTCTTTAATGAGGTTTTCTTTGTTTGAGAATATAAAATAAAAGTAACCTTAACTGAATGTGTCAAGTATCAGAGGGGCATCCGTGCTAGTCTGTATCCACAAAAACGAGGAGTCCAGTGGCACCTAACAGATGCATCTGAAGAAGTGGTTTTTTACCCACGAAAGCTTATGCCCAAATAAATCCCTTTTAATCTGCTTTGGTAGCATAAATCTGCTTTGGTAGGGCCACTTTTAGACCACTTTACACTTCCAGAGCAATGCAAAGAGGCCTGTAAAGAAGAATCAGGCCCAAAGTATGCATCTAGTAATATACACTCTGGAGTGACTTACTGAGATTACCATCCGTAGTAGCCAATGAAGAGCTGTTCCCTACTGTGTATTTGGCCTGGTCTACATGCAAAAAATAGGTCAATGTAGCTATGGTGCTCAGGGGTGTGAAAAATGCCGATCAACCCCCTGGTGTAGATGCAGCTAGGTCGACGGAAGAATGCTTCTGTCAACCTTGCTACTGTTGCTCAAGGAGGTGGATTTCCTAGAGCAGTGGTTCTCAAACTTTTCTAGTGGTGACCCCTTTCACACAGCAAGCCTCTGAGTGCGACCCCCCTCTTATAAATTAAAAACACTTTTTTAAAATTTAACACTATTATAAATGCTGGAGGTGAAGCAGGGTTTGGGGTGGAGGCTGACAGCTCGCGACCCCCCAGATAATAACCTCGCGACCCTCTGAGGGGTCACGACCCCCAGTTTGAGAACCCGTCCTAGAGTGACAGAAAACCCCTTTCCATTGAAGTAGGAAGTGTCTACAATACAGCAGCCTAGTTCTAACCCGATAGCTGTGTTGCTATAACGCCCATAGTTCAGGTATGACCCTTGCTAGAGTTTTATATACTGTCATTTTAAATGTTAAAGTTTCATTCACTTCCCCTGGAAGACTATTCTGCAATCTTTCATTAACATTTTTTTAGTTTGGTAAACAAATTCCCTTTTTTTTTTTTAAAAAAAAGAAAAATTGGAAACAAAATGTTACTAAAAAAAGTTTTCAGTAAAATAAAATTTTTCAGTTCAGTTTTAGGTAATTTTTTTTTTAATAATTTGTTTACTGAAAATCGTTTATGAAAGGCAAACATTTTTTTCAGTTTTTGGTTTCATTTTTTGTTGAAAAACCAAAACGTCTTTGGGTGAAATTGCAAAAACATGAAATGTTTGTGAAATTTCTCATAAAAATAATTGGCATTTTTCAGCCAGCTCTATTTGTTAATTCTTTCAATATTCCTGCCAGCCCTGATCAATTTCTTTACATTTTTCTGCATTTAAGAGACCGAGGACTGAACACCAAATTCCAGAGGCATATAGGGAGAATTACTTCCCTTTTCTGTGATATGATTCCCCTGTTGGTGCATCCCAAAATGGCAGTGTTCATTATTAAACAGTCAGTGTATATTCTGTGACACTGTGGCTATTTCTTGTTCTGCAAAGACAACGTGGTTTGGAAGAGTGAGCACAGTCCTGAGAGTTAGGAGGTCCCTAGGTCATGGGAAAATTAACTTTAACCATTTAAACTGACTCTTTCTTCTACAAGTGATAGGGAGGTTGTCGACCACCATCTTCCATCTTTTGCAATTGTGTCACAGTTGCAAAACTTTTACTTTCCTTTGGATGCCACTCCTCCGGTGATGTTTCGGATGTAGCTGGATCTCTTTCTTGCTCTTCCTGGTTTGCCTGTGATCTTGCCTGGTAGCATGAACGCCGGATCAAGTCGCTCAGCGATCGGCGGGCAATACTTCTGCAGAAGGATGTTCTTCTCTAACCTACGGTCTCAAGTAATTGTGCTCTTTTAAAATTTATCCTTATCATCCCATCATTTGTAGGCTGGTTATCCAGCAAATATTAACATTCTTCTCTTCACACCAAAAGGCGAATGTCTGAGGGCTGGTCTACATGGGGAACTCACACCCCTGAGAGGCGCAGCTATGCCGACCTAACTCTAGTGTAGACAGCACGAGGACAACAGAAGAATTCTTCCATCGACTTAGCTACTGCCTCTTGGGGGAGGTGTATTATCTATGCTGACAGAAGTACCCCTCCTGTCGGCGTAGGTACTGTCTACAGTGAAGTGCTGCAGCTGTGCTGATGTAGCAGGTTAAGTATAAACATACCCTGGGTCTCTGTGTCTTTTTAAAGTGTCCAGCTCTCACTTCCATACAGGCGGGTTAACCATATGTAGCACTTCAGCAATCTAGCGCGGATGTGTAACTTTAACTTTCCACAGCACAGACGTCTTTGGATGTGTTTTTTGCAAGCTGTATCTTTCTCTTGATTTCTTCATTGCATCTTCTGTCTGATGTTATTAAAAACCCTAAGCAGGGGAGACAATTCACGTGTTTCACCACTTTACTGTCTAGATGTGGATATTGCCTAGTACATTACTGTGTTTACTTATCATACTTTTTGTCTTCCCAACATTAATCGTCATTCCATATTTCTTGTTGGCATCATACACAGCAATAAGCATTTTCTGAAATTCTTCCTAGTAGAAATGATGCCAATTTGGTCATTGGTTTATATTATGTTGTTGTTGTACATGCTATTGACCTGTATACCGTAGTTGGTGTCTTCTAAACTTTCCCCTTCTGTGTGTAAGTTCAGTAGTTGCGGGAAAAGGATGAAACCTTGGTGTAAACCTTCTTGATGCTGCAATACTCATATTTTGTAGTTCGTTGGGATTGCTTCAGACTAATGGCGGCCTACGTTTGCCATGTACAGTACCGTCTTTGGGCTTTTGTGGTATTTTATATGGCCAGCAGTGCCACTTTCTGCTCCACCACGCAATGTTAGTACTGTCATCAGATTGTCTGTGACTGCTTAGTTAACAAGTCTCCCTGCTTATATCATATCTGAAGGCTGTTCCACTATCTGCAACCCATGGCTGTGCTCGGTGGTGATGGGAAGATTACCCAGAGCTGAGTATGCTGCCAAGTTTTTTTTTTAACATTATTGCAACTCCTTCTTTGTGCCTCTCTCCACCCAAGTTAATGGATTCACTTTCCCCATTTAAACAATAGTGATACTATTTTCTCACCTACCTCTGAGAATCAGTTGGTTAATGTCTGTATAAAGTGCTTTGAATTTATACAGTGCTATATAAATGCAAAGTGAGTGTTGCCTTTTTAATGGCAGATAGTCTATGTCAGTCTGTTGTTTGTAATATAGGATGGCTATGTGTTTAAGGAACTGGCTTGGGACTCACAAGATCTGATTAACTTCCCAGCTCTGCCACAGACTTCCTGAATGATCACGGACAACTCACTTAATCTCTGTGCCTCAACATCCCATCTGTAAAATGGGGATAATATTTCCTTTCTCCCATTCTTTGTCTTGTGTATTTTGAATCCAACCCTGCACCCGTATGCTAGCGCATTGTGAATTGCATGATCGGAGCCTCATTGTAAACTCTTAAGGGAAGGACCGTCTCTCACTACGTGCTTGATCCAAAGCTCATTGAATTCTATGGCAAGACCCCCAGTGACTTCAGACAGCTTTGGATTAGGCTCTTTGTGCGTGAACAGTGTTAGGCACAATGAGGCCCTGATCTCAAGTGGGGCTGTTAAGTCTTATTTTACTATAAATAATGCATATCAAACTCTATACCTGATTTGCTGGTATCGGTCCTGGTCTCTTTTGGCATTCCTAGTGGAAGATTTTTTTATTTTTTAGGTCAGAAAAAATGGATTTATCCCCCTAGGTTAATAATAATAAAAGCCCCACATAAAAATAAACTTCTTTCTCAGACATCCCTCCCTGAAAGGGAAGGTTCTTTAAAAGAGTTCTTCTATTTGGTGCAGCGTTTCACTGGGAGGAAAAGTGGGCTCTGGTACTGTGTTTCACAGCTGAGATCAATACTGCTTTTATTTTATTTTTTCTTTTCTGTCATGCTGAGAGGTTGGCAGAAAGGCTGGGCATGTGATCAGTTTTATAAATGAGTCCAGGGATGCGGCTGGTGAATTAATGATACAAGGAAACACACTGCTATCACTGCTCTCAGTCTAAAGGAGACTTATGGCTTTTGTTGGACACAATTAATAATCAGGAATGGTAGAATTTTTGAAAGTGCCTAAATGGCTTAGGAAGTCAAATCCCAAAGGGAGTGATGACTCCAGAGTTATTTAGGCCCTTTTGAAAACCTTTTGAAAATACTTTAAAATTGTCTGGGCTTACATGTTCAGAGTTGGGTGCCTAAAGTTAGGAACCTTATTTAGGCACTTAAATTGAAGCAGCCTGATTTTTTTCACAAGGTGCCACAGAAATACCATTGAAATTAATGGGAGCTGCAGGTGTTCCAGATCCCTGAAAATCAGGCCATTTATATTTAGATACTTAAATATCAACGCAATTGCCTAATTTTAGGAACCCCCATTTGAAGAAAAAAAAAAAAACCCAACAGCGCTAATGTTTTCCATGTTCTAAGGAGTTAAAGAAGCCACCTAAACCTATTTCGGTCAGTATGATCACACAGAACTGCTGGCGTTAAATTTTTTCACACACAGAGTATTCAACAGATTGCTTCAGGAACTATGTGTTAGAAATAAGGTGAAGTAAGGTTAGTACTGTCTCATAAGTCAAATCCAGCTAAGCCATTAAACATGTGCTTAACAAAAAGCGTGCACAAAGCGATCTCTCCATATCACATCTCTCAATTCTTGTCCTCAAGGGAAACCTGCACAATGCCTTCAAAAGAGCGTAGGGACTTAAATTCATAACTCTCTGGACACCTGAAATCATGGGCTCGGAGACACTACCTTTATGGCTCATTACAACACATTTATAACTGACTTACCCTCATTTGTCCTATGACTGCAGAGGTGTTAATTTCCCACTTCATTTTAACTGGTCTCCTGCAACGTGTGTTAACTGCGTACGCTTCTGTCTGGTCTTGTATTTAGCTGCGTAACTCTGATTACTTTTTCCAGATCTGAAGAAGTGCTCTGTGCAGCTCAAAAGCTTGTCCCTTCCATTAACAGAGGTTGGTCCATTAAAAGAGATTCTCTCACCCAACTTGTCTTTCACTTAGCATTAGAGACATGAGCAGTCCAACTGAGTTAAGCACATGCTTATTCAGCAAAGTACTTAAGAATGGAGTTAATCACCTGCTTAAAGTTATGCACACGCTTATGTACTTTGCTGCATTGGGGCCCAAGTCTTGTACTGTAAGACATTTCTGTAAAGACCAGATCCTCTTGTGAAGTCAATGGCAAAGCTCTTATTGACTTCAGTGGGGCCAGGATCTGAGCTAATGATTTTACTGGGTCTAATTGTCTGAAGGCGATGAGGATTTTGCCTAAAGGATCCTGCTGGTATTGTAGGAAAGGTGAATGGAGTGTCGAGGTTTAAATGTTAACATAGCCCAAATAGTACCGTTTTACACTCACTTTGCACAACTGTAGAAGACTGCAAGCCACTGGAGAATCAGCCCCCTACATACTTGTCACCATTAACACTCTAAGTTTTGCATTTCACTCACATAGGAGAGTGAATCTAAACAGGTCAGTGTTCACGAATGATGTTTAGCTTTTCTAAGATGGTTTACATTTTGAGAGTCCTGTGCAAAATTTAAGGGTTCATCATAGTCAAAGCTGATATTAAGTTTAAGAAGAGTTTAGTGTGGTCAGCACTCACAGGATCTGACCCTTACTATTAATCCAAAAGGTAGTTGAGTATTATTATCCTATTTTTGCAGGTAGAGAAACTGAGTTACAGTGAGGTTAAGTGACTTGCTGAAAACCACAGTGTGAGGTGGCAACAGAGCCAGGATTGGAGATGAACTGTTCCTAGAGCCTAGCTTCATGATTTAATCCACTTTAACATGCTGCTTTAGAGTTAATTTCATCCCTGGTTGACCTGTAGTAGCACCGTGCTGTGCTCTTCAGGGTTCAGTATTTAAATACATTTCTATTAATTAGTTTAGTAGTATATTTTATTCCCTCTTTACCCAAATCTAAATTTTGGGTCTAAAGTATCTGATTGTCCCTTTAACTGTGGAGCTGTTGCTTCAAATCTCAAGATTTGTTTTCCTGAGCTCAGTTAATTATTAAAAATGAACTTAAATAATTAAGGAGCTCTACAGAGTCATCTATTTTTCAGCACTTTTGAGTGTTTGTAGTGCAGTCCTTTTGGTGAAGAAGAACTTGGATAAATCACAATGGCTTTGTGACCAGTATCCTCCTGTCTTCAAAAAGCACATCTACCTGTTTCCATCAGTGATACCCGGTCATTAAACAGGTATTTTCCCCATCACTGATATTTCTATCGTATGCTTTGTTGTCAAAGGAAAATGCTAGCAGAAAGACAGAGAGCATGCTAAAGGAATTCTCTGTGCACAGATCTTTTCTTGGGTCTGCAGACACAGATCTCAGCCATCTCCAAGGGACCATCCACCACCCATCCTTGATCTTCATGGGGAATTCTCCTTGGGATCAGGGGCTTGGAGGGAATAGAGCCTAGGGAGATGAGCATTTGTTGAAGAATTGCCACTCAGACCTAAAAGTGGCAATTCTTCAACAAAAAGCTTTCAAATACAGACTCCAGCGTGAAGCTGCAGAAATGGAATTAATTTGCAAACTGGATACCATCAGATTAGGCCTGAATAAAGACTGGGAGTGGTTGGGTCATTACAAAACCTAAACTTAATTTCCCCAATACTAGTTTCTCCCTACTGTTACTCACACCTTCTTGTCAACTGTCTGTAAATGGGCCACTGTCTTACCATTCCAAACGTTTTTTTTCCTCCCCTGGTATCCTGCTGTTAATTGATTTATCTCATTAGACTGACCTCACACTTGGTAAAGCAACCCCCATCCTTTCATGTATTTATATCTGTTCCTGTATTTTTCACTTCATGCATCTGATGAAGTGGGTTCTAGCCCATGAAAGCTTATGCCCAAATACATTTTAGTCTCTAAGGTGCCACAAGGACTCCTCGTTGTTTTTCCCTGGTTTGTTATTGAGCAGTGGAGTGAAAAAAAAATCAATGACTACCAGGCCATCAACGACTGAACTATTTTAAAGTCAAATTGCAGGCCATGTAGTAAAACGTTTGTTGTTTGAGCCCCAGAGCGTTACTCTCTATAACAGAGATATTAGGACATCCACGTCACTTAACCTTGCTCCCTGTAGTCAGGTTTGGTTTCACTGTTTCAGTCTCTACCACTGCAAGCAGTCATACTCTGCTCTCAGCTACACTGGTGTCAATCTCTCTGTACTAACCCAATTGAAGTTAGTTGGCTAAATCCTCACCTTGATACAGCTGAGGGGAGAAAGGAAACTCAATGCCACTTTTCTATTCCTCTGATCCTGGTCCATTGAGGGCTGATGAAATGCAGCTTATGCCAATGGAGGTATGTTGATTTCTGTGAGCTAGGGATCAGGTCTTCCACCTTTTCAGTTGTGCATGGAAAAAAAATGAAGAATCTGCTAGGTTTAATCTCACTTTTACTAGGAAAAAAACCTAAACATTTTAAAGTTAGACGTAGAAGATTTTGTACCCAGTTGTCCTAACGTACCAAATGTACAAATAACTACTATATCACTACTGTGTCATCAATTCAAGAAAATATATGAGAGTAATAACTCTAATTGTATATGTGGTCAGAAATGGGATTTTTTAGTGGAAAATTATATAAAAATGAAATGATTTGGGTTTTGGCAGTTTTCAGTGGGAATTTTCACCTCTCCATTGAAAAAATGAAAACTCAATACCCAAAAATGTTCAGGCAAAAACTGAGGAGGGGAATCCATTTTTCAATGTAAAATCAAAAATTCTCTCAGAAAACCAGACACTTTCCACAAAAAAGTTCATTTCCTTGAAAACCCAATTCTTCCATCAGCAAAAGTTTCAATAATTTTTTTTCAGCCAGTTCTGCTTATTAATAGAGCTGATGGGAAAATGGTAAGTATTTTTTTGTGGAAAAAAATGTAAAATTATCATAATTTTTTGAAATGCCCCCCCCCCCCCCTCGCCCCAGTTTAAAAATTTTTTTTTGTTTAAATAAAAAAGAAAAAAGTATATAATATTTGAAATTCAAAAGAACATTGCATTTACAGTTTTGTTTTTTCCTTTCCTTTCTTCCGTAGTTTCGTCATCTTCCAGTGACAAAAAGGAAAAATGGGGACAAAAAGGGGGGGGGGAGGGAGGAAAAATAAGGGGCAAAAAGCCCAAACCAAAACGTTTTGCAGTTTGGGTTTTCACAGAAAAAAAAACAAACAGAAGATTTTTTTGGGGGGGGGGGGGGGAAGCCTTTAAAACTTTGTTTCCCCAGAAAGGGGAACATTTAATCAAAAATGTTTTGAATGAAAAAAAATGTTTTGTTCCACTTAGTATCAATATTGCTTACCCCTGGAATGTTTCTCTACAAGATTCTATAGTATTTAAACATGGCAGATACATGGACATACACACAGAGTTGCTGTGAGCCAAGATTGCAGTGTGCTGAGGGGAAAAAAAAATCACACACGGCTTGGCCCTCTGTCAGCAGCTGTCAGTCTTTCTTTTATGGGAGTGCTAAAAATTCATGAGGTTCACTCAATAAAAGAAGGAAAATGAATAATAATGATGATCCTGCTGCCAATAAAAGAATGCAAGTAGGCAGATGCTGACAACGCTTCCTAGTGCAGCTGATGGCTGTGAGACAGGATGGCTCAGTGGGCCAGATTCCCCATTGCCGTGATCCTTCTGAAAATGGTTATTCTGTCAGTAGTATCTTACACCCACTTGGCACTGGTGTGAAGTTTGGCAACAGAGCCATCACCGAAAGATTGTCCCAAGTAGTTGCCCAAGACCCATCTGGGCAAATACTGACTGCTGGCACTTTGTTAGAGTACTGTAGGAGATACTATGATAATGGGTGACATCCTTTGAATCAGATGGATGTTGTACCAAAGTCCCCTTCATGTTGGAATTATCAGTACTCCTGGAACTTCATATGAAGGACAGGAGAACACTCCTGTATCATGAGAGAGTCTCTTTGGCCCTGATTTGGAAAAGCATTAAGCATGTACATAAGAACACCCTTATTCAGCATTTAAACACTTGCTTAAATCTCCCTGATTTGATACAGTCCTCCAAGAGGAGGATAGTTATCTGGTCCATGAGAAGCATTTAGGTCTCTGAGACCTTTAGCTGAAGGAATGTGAGACAGAACTACAATTTTTTTCAAGAGCAGCAGAGAGGCTTATCAGAGAGGTATCATTAAAGAAATGTTAAACACTTTGTCTAAGGATGAGTTAGCTACTGGCATATTAGTGACTGTTCTGGCAAATAGAACAGCTATTGTGCGCTCAGACATTGCACCCCCAATCTTCATAGAATCATAGAATATCAAGGTTGGAAGGGACCTCAGGAGGTCATCTAGTCCAAGCCCCTGCTCAAAGCAGGACCAATTCCCAAGTAAATCATCCCAGCAAGGGCTTTGTCAAACCTGACCTTAAAAACCTCTAAGGAAGGAGATTCCACCACCTCCCTAGGTAACCCATTCCAGTGCTTCACCACCCTCCTAGTGAAAAAGTTTTTCCTAATAACCTTATACAACTTTATTCAGAAAGGCCCAGCTTCAGTAAGTCATCCCTATTGAGGATAGCGCATAGGCCATTGGACTTAAAAACATGTTTATTTTGTTTTTCTCCCTTTGCCATTTGACTCCACTGATTGCAACCTTGGTGGTAACCCCTTGCCCCTGAATTCTCCTTCTGTTGCCCTCAACTCCCAGCTCTGCAAATCTGCCACTTATTACTTGTTCAAAACTGCTGATGTATTCAACAACCTTGAGTCCACTTCCGGTGAAATCCTCATCCGTGCCATCTCCTCTTGCATTGTCCCTTACAAAAAAAAAAAAAAAAAATCACACTCATTACCACTGGATGGAGCTCCCTTCCCTGAAGCCCTCAAAAGTCCCAAGTCTCCAGATTTCAGCACTTAGAGAAAGCTATTGTCTACCTTTCCCAAATACTCAGTGAAGTAGGTCATCCTCGTCCTCGGAGAACTTGTTGGCTCCCATTCATTTCAGGATTCAGTTCAAAATTCCTCTCCCTGGGCTTGATTCAGCTTTGCCCTGCACTCACGTCATCATTTACACTGCAAAGTGGATGTAAAATGGTGCCAGACTGACCTGGGGGCATCTTACACCCACTTTGCGCTGGAGTACAGGTGCACAGCACTGGCAAATTATCCCCCTCCATGGATTTGCCTGTTTCAATCAGATGTTCTGGGCTAGTTCCTCAGCTGGTTTAAATCAGCGTAGCTCCATTGAAGTTGATTTGCAGAAGCTGAGGATGTGGGCCTCTCCTTCTTGCTCCTTTTACTTATCTAGGATCAATCTCCACTCTGTAGTGTCACACTATAGCTTGGCATGAGAGTCTTCATCTCTGTAGCTTCACTAGCCAAAATAGCCTTCCCTGCATCTCTGCGCTGTATCAGCTCACCCCCCTCTTTGAAACCTTGCCATAAATAATACATTGTCTCCCTTGCTCCTGCCTCTTAATTTTTGTCTCCCTCTTCGTGTTGCCTTATGACTATGAGGCTTGACTTTTCCATTATGCCTTGGGGAGCTGGACACCCAACTCCTTTTGGAAGTTCGCACTGAAATCCCTGAGTTACTTTTGGAACTCCCACCTATAGACTTTAATTAATTTGCCCTACAATGTCACAGCACCATGCTGTTTGTATTTTATCCCACCTACTGCCTGCTCTCTTTATTATTTAGCTCTGTAAAGTGGTTTGGGATGCAGTTTATATGAAAGACACTTGACCAAACAAAGTTGCATTGCATCGAGTCTGAGAGGTGCTGTATAAAACATTTTACAGTGTGGACTAGTGAGTTAGTTTTTAGTGTATTGACAGTTGCTTCATGTCTTTATTTTATAATATATTATTGTCCCTGGCACTGTTTCTGCAAAAGGTAATTGGCTGATATTGCAGGATCAAGGCTTGGAGGAAATTTCTTTTAAGTGAAGTCAGCAGTTGTGAGAGGTGCCAGATTAACAGTCCTGCAGAATGACCAGGCGGGTGAGGTATTATCTTTTATGGGATCAACTTCTGATGATGAGAGAGATATGCTTGTGAGCTACACACAGCTCTTCTTCAGGTCCTGAGGAAGAGTTCTGTGTAGCTCGAAAGCCTGTCCCTCTCACCAATGAAAGTTGGTCCAATAAAAGATATTACCTCACCCACCTTGTATCTCTAATATCCTGGGACTGACACCACTACAACATTACATACAGTCCTTTAGAATGACATTGTCTTCTACTTATCTCCCAAGCAGGAAGTACAACACCAGCAGTAGCAATGCAAGATTACCCCGTAATACTTTCCCCAATATTCTTCTGCTATGGATTCGTCCAGTGGTCAGATTATTCATTGCAAATGAAACTCCTGCCACTTCTACCTCTTCTTTCTGTCTGCAGATAGTTTGCAAACCCATCCTGATTTCTGCAGGTTTATTTGTATTTGTCGAGGCTGGATCCCCACTTTGAACTTTAGGGTACAAATGTAGGGGCCTGCATGAAAACTTCTAAGCTTAACTACCAGCTTAGCTCTGGTTCTGCTGCCACCATTTCAATGGATTCCATTCCTGGGAAGCCTTGAAAAACCTTCACCAATTCCCTGGTGAATACAGATCCAAACCCCTTGGATCTTAAAACAAGGAGAAATTAACCATTCCCCTCCTTCCTCCCACCAACTCCTGGTGAATACAGATCCAACCCCCTTGGATCTAAAACAAGGAGAAATTAACCATTCCCCTCCTTCCTCCCACCAACTCCTGGTGAATCAAGATCCAA
>NW_023260554.1:61474-70984 GCF_013100865.1 Trachemys scripta elegans
TCTCTTAATTAATTGGCCTCTCAGAGTTGGTAAGACAACTCCCACCTGTTTATGCTCTCTGTATGTGTGTATATATATCTCCTCAATATATGTTCCATTCTATATGCATCCGAAGAAGTGGGCTGTAGTCCACGAAAGCTTATGCTCTAATAAATTTGTTAGTCTCTAAGGTGCCACAAGTCCTCCTGTTCTTCTTTTTGAGATGTTACTAAGTGCATTTGTAAAACATGATCAAATAAAGATAATTGGTTTGATTTCTTCTCACTTACAGTGGTTTTATGCCTGTATAACTCCACTGACTTCCAGGGCGGGGTTCCTGATTCACCCAGCAGTTCTTGTGTAAAAGAGAGCAGAACCACACCCGGTGACTGTAATTTGGGGTGATAATTAGGACGGCTGACTGCACATGCTTTCCTTTAAAACTAAAATTCTGTCTGCTTTAAACTTTCGACACAAGACTTCATTTGGTATGCAGCAGCCAATTGTTGGTACAGCCCCATGGGTTTACTCTGGCACCCAGGAATATTGTCACTGATATGCAGTAGGAGTGGGCGTGGTTTTATTTGTGTTAGAGTGAAGCTGTGGTTGTCAGAGGAATAACAAGAAGATGATTTGGGTGGTGTCAGATTGTCTGGAGCGGCTCATGACTGTGAGTGCCTAACTCAGGGCAGACTGTCAAAAAACAGGGCAGACACCCCAATCTGGTGGTGTGTTCTGTAATTCGATTTCATCAAACCAGTAACAAATGTGAACTCCTGGATCATTTATACCAGTCTTATCATAGAGTCACAGACAGTCCTGTTAGATTCTCCAGTCTATCTTACCAGCCAGACAAACTGGATTTTGTGATAAGAGGTCATTTAAACCAAAAATCATATCACATTTAGGTTGCTCCCAGTCCCAAGAGACTAGTCACTTACCCCAGATCTCTAGATCTTACACCAAAGACAATGCTGGTAGCCAATTCTGCAGTATGCTAACTAAAGGTTTATTAGTTAAGAAAAGGAAATGAGAGTTATTGAGAGGTTAAGGCAGGTCAAATATATGTACAGGAGAGTCACAGTTTGTAATTCCAAATGGCGGCAGGGATGTAATAAACTGCCAGTTTCCCAAAAGTCTTTTCAGGGTTCCCAGATAGTCTCTGGGGACTCTGCTTTGCATCTGGTACACTTCCCTGTAAGAGTCCAAGTAGTCCAGAGATGTAGGCTCTTTCCTGGAATCCATACATATAGCTTCTTCTCACAGAAAACAAGCTGTGAGAAGCCATGTGGGCTTTTCCTCTGGTGACGGAGAGAGGAACGCATTTTGAGTCTTTGACCTCCGATCATCACACACAATGCCCACTTGCTTCGAAATGAGCTCTTTTCTGTTAACGTTCTTCGTTTGAATTGCACAAGGCTTCTTTCTCATTTGACGGCTCGTTTGGTGGGTTACTTAGTTACAGGGGTGTATACAATGTACATGTTTGCTACTCCATTATACCAGGATACAGATAAGTGAAAACAATGAACGTAACATCCCACTCGTTTTCATGAAGTTTAAGCACCAAATACACTCTTCTACATTTAAACACCACTTTTATCTATACTAATACACAAGTGAATTGCCCTGCAGCTCTGGCATGAGCTGGCACCTTGGTTACCAGCATCGCAGTGGATTTTGTTGTTACAGTTCTTTCTTAAAAATAAAAGAAAATAAATAAAATAGTGCTGTTAAAAGTAACCAGACAGTGTTGGAGACTGAAATTCTCTCTATAGCCTCAGAACAGGCATAGCTTGGGCAGTGGTAGTACAAATCTCCATATGCTACCCACCTGTGTGCCTCATGTCTGACCTGGAAGAGCCATCTCTAGGGACAAGGGGATTGTTCATACTCAATCCCATTTAAATCCTCTCTAACCTTTGCCAACAAGAGAGAGGTGTGATCTGAGTGCCAGTCACGGAGCCCTGCTTCCATCTTTGACCCTGAGCAAGTTGCTACTTAAGCTCTGTGTCTCACTTTTCCCCACTTGCCAGGTGGGGGTAATAGTCTTTACTTACACCTCTGAGAGGTACTGTGAAGAGCTAATGTTCATAAAGAATTTTGAAGTATTCTCATTGCAGTTTAATTCAAATACATCCATGCCCAATCGCCTTTTCAAGAATCTGACCCAAAGTAAATCAATGTCAAATTCATCTTTTCCAGGCACAGATCTATTTAGAACTGAACAGAAGGAGCTTACCGAAGCATAAAATGACTTCAGCTTCCTGCAGGTTTCAATATACGTCCCTCTAAAAAGGATCAGCTCTTATGCATGGAAAGACATGGCTTAGGACTTTGCATGGAGCATAGAGTCACTGTGGAGCTGTGCCGTTGACAGACTCTCTCTGCTGTATTTCAGATGCCTCGGCATGTCTGTACAAGAGGAGTGAGAGGACGCTAGGATCCCGGGATATGGGGGCCGTTGTTATTGTGCAGGCTTTCCAGGGTGAGGACAGTCACATCCATTTGGAAGGTGTTCAATTCCAGCACATGGGCCAAGCATTCCAGCAGCAACTGAGCGCACTGACCGTTGCCGGGGATGCCCGTATGACTGGTGAGAGACTGGTTAGGGCCCTTGCCTAGCACTTGGGAGACCTCAGTTCAGTTACCTGCTCTGCCACCAACTTCCTCTGTGAACTCAGCCAAGTCACTTGGCCTCTCTGTGCTTCAGCTCCTTATCTGTAAAATGGGGATAATAGCACTGCCCCAACTCTCAGGGGTCTTGTCAGGGTAGAGACACTAAAGACTGTGAAGTGCCGTGGGATCTATTGATGAAAACTGCTATACTGTATAAGAAATAGGTGCTATTGATGATTATTATAGATCGGAGATAGGCCCAAGAAATACCACGAATCAGGCCTCCACTGATTGAACTTGGGGCATGAAAATGATCATGAAATGGTAGAGTTCATGATTCTAAGGAATGGTAGGAAGGAGAACAGCATAATAAAGACAATGGATTTCAAGAAGGCAGACTTTAGCAAACTCAGGGAGTTGGTAGGTTAAGATCCCATGGGAAACAAGTCTAAGGGGAAAAACAATAGAAGATAGTTGGCAGCTTTTCAAAGAGACATTATTAAGGGCACAAGAGCAAACTATCCCACTGCGTAGGAAAGATAGGAAGTATGGCAAGAACCCACCCTGGCTTAACCAGGAGATCTTCAATGAGCTAAAAATAAAAAAAGAGACCTACAAAAAGGGGAAACTAGGTCAAATTACAAAGGATGAATATAAACAAATAACACAAGCAATTAGAAAGGCCAAGGCACAAAACGAGCTCAAACTAGCTAGGGACATAAAGGGTAACAAGAAAACATTCTACAAACACATTAGAAGCAAGAGGAAGACCAAGGACCAATCAGGGCGGGGGGAAGGAATAATAACAGAAAATGTGGAAATGGCAGAAGTGCTTAATGATGTCATTGTTTCGGTTTTCACCAAGAAGGTCGGTGGTTATTGGACATCTAACGTATTGAATGCCACTGCAAATGAGGTAGGATCAGAAGAGGCTAAAATAGGGAAAGAAAAAGGTTACTTGGACAAATTAGATGTCTTCAAGTCACCAGGGTCTGATGAAATGCATCCTAGAATACTCGAGGGGCTGACTGAGGAGATATCTGAGCCATTAGCAATTATCTTTGAGAAGTCATGGAAGATGGGAGAGATTCCTGAAAACCAGAAAAGGGCAAATATAGTGCCCACCCTTAAATACGGAAATAAGGACAACCCAGGGAATTACAGACCAGTCAGCTTAACTTTTGTACCCAGAAAGATAATGGAGCAAATAATTAAGCAATCAATTTGCAAACATCCAGAAGATAATAAGATGATAAGTAACAGTCATCATGGAGTTCTCAAAAACAAATCGTGTCAAACCAACCTGATAGCTTTCTTTGACAGTGTAACAACCTTTGTGGATGGTGGGAAGCAGTAGACGTGGTATATCTTGATTTTAGTAAAGTTTTTTATACTGTCCCACATGACCTTCTCATAAATAAACTAGGGAACTGCAACTTAGATGGAGCAACTGTAAGGTGGGTGCAAAACTGGTTGGAAAACCATTCCCAGAGAGTAGTTATCAGTGGTTCAGTATCATGCTGGAAGGGCATAATGAGTGGAGACCCGCAGGGATCAGTTCTGGGTCCAGTTCTGTTCAATATCTTCATCAATGATTTAGATAATGGTATACAGAGTACACTTATAAAGTCTGTGGATGCTACCAAGCTAGGAGGGGTTGCAAATGCTTTGGAGGATAGGATTAAAATTCAAAATGATCTGGACAACTGGAGAAATGGTCTGAAGTAAATTGGATGAAATTCAATAAGGACAAATGCAAAGTACTCCATTTAGGAAGGAACAATCAGTTGCACACATACAAAATGGAAAATGACCGCCTAGGAAGGAGTACTGCGGAAAGGGATCTGGGGGTCATAGTGGACCACATGCTAAATATGAGTCGAACAGTGTAACACTGTTGCAAAAAAAGTGAACATCATTCTGGGATGTATTAGCAGGAGTGCTGTAAGCAAGACAGGAGAAGTAATTCTTCCGCTCTTCTCTGCGCTGATTAGGCTTCAACAGGAGTATTGTGTTCAGTTTCGGGTGCCACATTTCTGGAAGGATGTGGACAAATTGGAGAGTCCAGAGAAGAGCAACACAAATGATTAAAGGTCTAGAATATGTGATCTATGAGGGAAGATTGAAAAATTGGGTTTGTTTAGTTTGGAAAAGAGAAGACTGAGAGGGGACACGATAACAGTTTTCATGTAAAAGGTTGTTACAAGGAGGAGGAAGAATTTTTTTTTCTTAACCTCTGAGATAGGAGAAGAAGCAATGGGCTTAAATTACAGCAAGGGAGGTTTAGGTTGGACATTAGGAAAAACTTCCTAACTGTCAGGGTGGTTAAACACTGGAATAAATTGCCTAGGGAGGTTGTGGAATCTCCATGATTGGAGATTTTTAAGAGCAGGTTAGACAAACACCCATCAGGAATGGTCTAGATAATATAGTCCTGCCATGAGTGGAGGGGACTGGACTAGATGACCTCTTGAGGTCCCTTCCAATGCTATAATTCTATGATTCTATGTTTTCTTCAAAATCCACATTCCAAACCAAACCAAATTTTGTATTTAGGGGACTCTGTCCATGCTCCATGAAATGTGTTTTGGACTGGGGTGGTTCGATTTAAATAGGAAATCCACATTAAGTTTTATCCATTCCTAGAACTCAACCCCTAATGAATCTTGTTGAAGATTTTAAGATATTTAATTGTTTTTCCCCTCTGCATAGCAGCCTGCCTCAAATTATAGTTCATTTTTGCTGCTTCTCTGTATAATCATGGTCTGGCCAGCACTGGAAACAGAAGTAAAATACTAAGAATGAGCATATTTCATTAGTTTCAGTCTAGCAACTGGAAAGCAGGAAGAGCTGGAAAGCTCATGGGTAAAGTTGGTTCTCATGAGATTCCTAGCCAAACTTTGTAGAATCATAGAATTCATAGAATCATAGAATATTAGGGTTGGAAGAGACCTCAGGAGGTCATCTAGTCCAATCCACTGCTCAAAGCAGGACCAAAACCCACCAAATCATCCCAGCCAGGGCTTTGTCAAGCTGGACCTTAAAAACCTCTAAGGATGAAGATTCCACCATCTCCTAGTTAACCCATTCCAGTGCTTAACCACCCTCCCCCACTGTAGTCTCATGGAGGTTTGTCCATCACTACTGCAGACTGCTAGTAAAGTTTGGTGACTGTTGTAGGGTCCCTCCAACTCCTGTTCATACCAATGGGAGTCTTTCCATTGGTGTCAAAGGGAGCTAGATCAAGTCCAGGATATGAACATCATCTGAGCAAGCTTTGCCTTTGTCCTGGCATGTAGCCCACACTGGCCTGACATTAGTCATGTCTGCTAATTTGCACATGGCTTACTGGGTTACATATAAAAGATCTCTTACAGTGTAATGACATTTTTATTCTTGCTTTGCGGATCACTGGATGGCATATGTTCGGCTTCTTGTGTGATTGTGCTAAACTGGCCACATTTCAAAGTTTGTCGTATAGAAAAAAACTCACCTGCATGACATTGTTGTGATGCAAATTCACTTAATATAGTGACATCATAGGAAATGTGATATATTTGTGTAAGCATGATGCCACAATACTTTGCAATGTCATGATGCTGCTTTAAAACCTCGTTATGTTGTGATGCAATGTCACAATGTTGCAAACACTTTACCAGTTGGAAATCATTTTGGGGCTGAGAGGGTAAAATTCATCATATAAGCAATACTTGCAGGTTGGTAAAAACAATTGCAAAATTTGGTAAGGGTGAACAGCTTAAATTGCGATCTGTCTCATCAGAGCAAGTTGGATTAATCAAGCAGCATCAGTGTTGATGAATAATAGTTTGTACAAAAACATCACCTTTAATGGAGGTAACCTGGAGTTATATTCTTGCTTTCCTCTGACACTACCCTTTTCTTTCTAGATTCTTACATTTGCGGTTGCTCTGTGTGGGATTCCTTTGGTCGGGGACTCAGTCTGTCAAGGACCTCAGAGCTAAGAGTGGACAATAATGTTTTCTATAACATTTTAGGTCATGGGATTCTACTGGGTAAGTGAACCAGAGGATTTTCAATTAACCTATACGTGGCTCTTTATGGCAAGGATACTGTTAATCAAAACTTCCTTGGGTGGAAGAAGGTTCGATTCATGTTCTCTGGCACTAGTCTTGTGGAATCCAGTATATCACTCTCCAACTTCCTCATGCAGATGCTGAGGACCTATCTCCTTGTAACCATATATGCCTTGGGTCCATGTCTTATGAGCAGCATGGAGCTTGTTCAGTCCCATTGGTACTTCTCTCCCACCCCACCTCTTTTCTTTACAATCTAACAGTAGATAGAGATTCACCTGTCATGGAAAGAACTCTATGATGTAATATTTAAAGATCCGGTTCACCTAAGCACATACTTCCCGTTAGTGTTGATCAGGTGACATTGAAAACAATGGGATGATAGCACGTGCTTAAAGTCAAGCACAGGCTTAGGTACTTGACTGATTTGGAACTTGAGATAACAAAAATATTGCAAGTCAAAATCTCTCTCCTACCTACCATTAAAGCAAGCTGGAGATTGGTCTGCAGACTGTTCCACCAGCATCCCATACTGCCTGAGTATGTAATGATATCACATTAGTTTTGGCTGCCGCCAGTCATGGATGAGAAACAGCAATTTAAATTTAAACAAACAAACAAAAGCCTTAGGCCCCGATTCTGCAATCCAGTGCACACATACAGGCCTTCCGCTTGACTGGAGTCCCACTGAAATCACTTTGACTATAAACAGGTGCAGCGCTCAACCTGTCCAGGTCTTAATTTGGAAATCCTTTCCTCCCATCCTTCATGCTGAGACATAAGTCTGACTTTCCAATCTCTGGGCTGAACTAAATGTGTCCTCAGAAATTTCGGTCTGAATACTCTGTATCCTCAAGACGTCTTTAATGGCTTCAATGTCAGTAGCTCCAGAGGGTCTGAAAGATGAATTTATATATCATTTTGTTACCTGTAAAGGCATATTTATTATAGCTGCCTGTTTGCTGCTCTAGAATTGGAATCTCTCAATGATTTCATTTAAACCCCTATTTTCTAGGGTTTTGCAGGACAGTCATAAAAAGTTGCTCTGGGCTTAAAGTTAATTGGCAAACAAGATCCTGGCCTGGAAGCCAAGACTTTTTATGACTCCTTTCAAACCTGTATGACTGTCAAAAGCACTAGTGTACAATCCTACTTTTGCCCTCATAATGGCTGTGACTGAAATAAATACAATCTGAAAAGGAAATATGTCTCAGTAGGATCTAGTTCCAAGGTAAATGCCATGGAGGTTGCAGAGTGTGTGAAAAAATAAAGCCCCAAACTCAATGCATATATTTTTTTCTGGAGATCAGCTTGAATTTAGGGTAATTAATATGTAGGAGGGTACCTGTGTCCGGGGAAGAATTTCAGGGAGAGTTGGCGTATGTTATCCCTATCAAGAACCATATTTCTTGTAAAGGAAGGGCAAGAGTGACTTGCATGCTCCTTGGATAGGGCTTGCCATTTTCCAGATAGATGATGGCTGGCATTTCCTTAGGATGGAGGTTAAAGTGCTTTTCTTTCCTTTCTGTGCCAATTCATACCATTTTGGGGACCCAATTACTGCAGGCAGGAGGCATGTGTGCTGCTGTGAGTGGTGCATCCATTGTTGTCTTCTGCCCATTGTCTAGTTCATGGCTCAAACAACAACAACAACAAAACCCCCAAAACCACCAAAAAAACCAACAACCAAAATAAAACAACAACAAGCAACAACCCAAGATGCTTTGGTACATGATTGCATGATATGTTTTTAATATTTCGGTTTACATGGTTAAGGCATTGGGTTAGGACTCAGGAGATTTTGGGTTTAATTCCTGGCTCTGTCACAGGGTGCCTGTGTGAATTTAGGCAACTCACCTCATCGCTCTGTCCCTCTGTTCCCCATTTGTACAACGTGTATCATAATATCTCTTCTTTCTAGCTGTTGGCTGTCTTCTCTGTTTAGATTGTAAACTCTTCGGGGCAGAGACCGTCTTACTCTGTGTTTGTACAGAGCCTAGCACAAGAGGCTCTGATCTTGGTTCCGGCCTCTTGGCACGACCATAGTACAAATTAATAACAACAATTCCCTCTCCACCCTGTGGAAACTATCTGAGCTTTCAACTATGCACCACAGTAATAATCTTCACCCCTGACATTTAGATCTCTGCCATGTTAAATTGATCCTGCCCCACTCTCAACTTTCCTTCTATGGTGTAACATGGATTCCAGAGTGCTTTGCAAATAGTATATGTACAGCACTGTAGAAATGCAGCCACCTCTGTGGTAAAGAGCTGCAGCCAACCAGCACACGGTGCCTTGCACAACAGTATAGGTGGGGAATAAAACATACAGAATAATATGTGATCTGCATGAATGATGATTGTTGGAGCTGTATTTGATGAATTTGTGCCTCTGATTATATTTTAGGAGGGTGGTTGGAACAGGGGAATAGAGTCAGGCACAACACAGTGATTGGACTTTCTGGAACTGATGGACTTTCCAACATAGAAACGTTATCACCAGCAGGGATCTACATCAGGGCTCCTGCTAACCAGATAGAGGTAAGGGTAAAAAACAAGAACAACATAATGTATCAAAGAACAACATAATGGTCTGAAATATTGTTCTTGGAGTGACCCAAACACAGGATGGTCACTTACTGAATGGGTTTTAATAAGGATGGTTACTGAAACAGGATAGTAATACAAGTGCACAATGCTATATTCCCAAATAATATTCTTTGTGTGTGTGTGTGTGTGTGTGTGTGTGTGTGTGTGTGTGTGTTTATACACACACACAGACATATATCACTCTCTCTCTCTCTCTCTCACACACACACACACACACACACACACACACACACACACACACACAC
>NW_023260555.1:0-16600 GCF_013100865.1 Trachemys scripta elegans
ATTCACCACCAGATGTCAGGGTAGAGCTCATCCTGACTCTGCTTACAAAAGTTACTTCATAGCAGTCCCTGAGTATAGGGATTTTCAGTGTCCCTAATTCTACAGTTTCAGCATAGGGAGGGGCTTGTTTGCAATCATCATTTGATTCTCTCTCACTACTCTACAAAACTTTTCCTATACTTCCCTAAAGAAGTTTCCACGACTCATTTTTATAATCCTGCCCCAGTCAATGGGAAACACCTGGGACTCCCAGATGCCTTCTAGAAAAGAGGCTACAAACAGCTACCTTGGGCCCTAGAAACTCTGTTCTATCCATACAGGGCAAATCTTTCCTCAGAGCAAACCCATCCTGATGGGAAAGTATTTGAATAACTCCCAAAGCTTTTCCCTAAGCTCTTTGGACCCTAGAGGCTCAGTTATATTTGCTAATCACTAATTTAGTATATCTGTTTATGGCAAGGAGTTTGTCAATCAGTTTGCAGAGAACTTTGGAATCTTTCTGGAGGAAAAGCATTATATTAATGTAAATAATTTACATTATTCCTTTTAATGATTAGGGACAACAGGGGATGCATGAGGAAAGTATTTAGAATAGGGTGAGTGTGTCTCTTTCTGGATGACTAAATTTATGCCTACTACATGATTTCTTTAAAATTCCCAAGTAAACCATGAATTAATTGATGTCAGTTGATGCCAGGCATATACAATGTGGAAAGAGCAACATAATACACAGCAGTAATAAAGACCGTAGCAGATTTTTTTTTATTATTCTTATTATTTTCATCCCTGGTGTCTGTATTTTGCGGTGAACAATTGTGATTGAGTAAGCCAGGTTGTCCAGGCATCACCTCACGACTTCTTTCTGAGAGTTTCATTGAGTACTGTCTTATCAGTATTCCATTCACTAAAACCGCCAACAGATGAATGAGAAAAAATATACAAACAGAAGGAGAGGAGATAACAGGCAGAGCAATGAGCATAAAAACATTTCTTAACTCTGTGCCGCAGATTTTCTCAATCTCTTATGGATTCCTTTCCGCAGCCCACCCTAAGGCAACTGGATGTAAGCTTGGTCTGTGATCTACAGTCCCACACATTCTGCTGTACTTATCAGATACACACACGTTGAAGCTGGTATTTACTACCTAGCCAGAAATCAGAATTTTAGGAGTTAATACCACAAAAAGGAAGAAAGAGGGAAAAACAGAGAATGGGGAGGCCCATAGCCTCTGGCACTAATTTGATAGTACTATACAATAACCATTTATATGATACTTTATTATGTAAGCATCATAAGGCGCCTTACAATAAAATCAGTAAAACTAGCTGTGAAATACAGTTCAGCCTTAGGGTCATTTAAAAAGAAAACTCATAGCCTTAGACTAAAAAACAACATGAGAAAGTTTGAAGGCTTTCACATAGCAGCAGATAGTGGTGGAGGATACATGATCACCAAAAGACTGAAATCCAATCTTTGGAGATGAAAAGATATCTGACTGAAGAATTCAGAGGTGGCATATAGGACTTCTATGGCATAAGTAGCTAAAAATACTGGATAAACAATGATAGTGTATACTAAGCCAAAAGGGCCTTAATATATCAGACCACAAATGGTAACATCAAGCTGATAAATAGCTTTACATCTTGAGGAGTAATTTGCACCTGTGCAAAGAGGATTTAAAATTCTACCAGATCAGGAATCACACATGCAGCCAGATTCTTGGTCCATTCAGGCTATATTTAGTGCAGGACCAGAGATAGTGGGCAAAGATGACATTGAAGGCACCATTATATTATCCCAATTTAGGGACCAGCCTGGCCCACCTGTATAAGTTAGCGCAACCTTCTAACCGCTCTAATTTACAGTCAACTGTTCACAGCCCCATGGCATTGTTCTGAAAAATGGAGTTTGACAGTACGTCGAGCTACCCTGGCTACTCCCTTCCCCCTGGGAACAGTTTTGTGTCAGGAGCAAAAGGGCAGAGGTGGTGCCATAGAGCTGCTATCCTGTCTCTATGTGACCCAGTAATTCCCGTTGCATAATGGGCTTAGATTTGAAGTGATGCAAACAACTATAGTGGCGTAAGGAACCTGGCCCACTTTGCATAGGCACCAGTGATTACACAAGGTGCAAGGCAATGGAAAAATAAGGCCAATATCATAGGGGGTTCATACTGAAACACTGTCAAAAAGCTATAATGTCAAGAGCAATGCCAGCATGATAATTGAAAAGGATTATTTGTTTTCATTCCTGTAGGACATTTAATGAATTTGTGTATAAGAAAAACGAAATGTATCTCACTATGTGGTAGTGGATTTGTATCAATTAGTATGGTTATTTTGGTTTGGAAGGAAAATATTCAAATGTACCTCGATTATAACTTGTGTTTGAAAAAAAAAGAGATAATAATTCCTCACTTTGGGAGCTACATGACAATAATAGCATTGGTAATATCCTTTAATTAGTAACACAGATGTTGTTTATATTACAAAAACGGCATTACTAGTGCAATGAAGATTGTGAATGAAGACATCAAAACATTAACAATCATAACAAATCTCCAACAATGACTGCATGAGTAAAATGGCACCCTAACCTGCTTCTGTCCATGCCCATCTTGTGTTTGGACAGCTAAAGCTTCATCCTTAAATATAAACCGCGAACCTTTTAAACAGTAAGTGCTCATTATACTGGGCAAACTGGGAAATATTCTCCTTCTGATGTTCATGTATAATGCTTATCTCATTACTGTTATTGGGAATGAAATGAGACAATGGAAATAATATGCCCTACTTTTATTATTAATATAACTATTGTACGTAGCTGTTTTGACATGACATTATTTTGCATGCATTGTAACAGGGAAAATAATGTCACAGCATGACCTTATAGAAACATTTTTTAATCTATAAAATTAATTAAACAACCAAGTTCACTGATCCACTCTTTGAGAATGTTCTATGAAGTCATTTATTAGTAGACTTTCTAAAATCGCTGCCACAGATGCTAAACTCGCTGTCACAGATGTCTCTGGTCACTTTGCTGATAATAGGCTTGTGTCAAAACATGACCTTCTTTTGCCAAAGAATCTAAGCATGCTAATTAGACCTTTGAAAAGGGAAAAAAATCTTCACTTTCAAAACTCATATTGACCTTTGCTATCTCTGAGCACAATGTTGTGTGTGTTCTTTCTAACTAAATGTACTACAGCACTCATATCACATAGCAGTCATATTAATTGGTATGAAATCTCCATTGGGAGAATGCAGATATATCATTTAACATATTATGCTGGATACATTTTATTTCACTCCGATTATGATTTAAAATCTCACTTTGTGAAATCAACTTATTGACCATTTTGTATATAAATCTCAGAGAGCTAACATTAAATGAATTTGCAGTACATCAGCTTGAACTGACACCTTACTAGATTGTAATCGGCGTTTACAAATCTCTTTTGCGGGAGCAGTAAATTCTACAAGACTACAGGTATTGATCATTAGCACAATGATCCATGTCACAAGCACCTCAGTTTATCACAACCTCATTTTCCCTAATGACCTAAGTAAGCATTTTTAATTCAGGAGATACACCAATAAATCAGCATGATACTGAAAGTGAATGCTGTCAGTGAGATCACCATTTTATAGAAGGAGAAAGTAGAATACTGGGTGAATAAGTGGAAAAAAATGATTTTGTTAAGCAGGTTTGCTAAATTTACATCATGATTCAATCGGACAAAATATGTCCCTTCTTGTTTACTTTTCTGTTAGACTTTGGAGAACCTACTAATATTCAGGAGGCAGCTCTTTATTTGTATGAATTCAAGTATTCATGTGACAATTATTGTTGTTGCATGAGAACAAATATACTAACACCAGAAATATTCACCCAGGCAGCCCTTTATATACTTGCTTTATGTATTTGGTGTTAGGAGGTTGAAGGAGAACAGAATAGTAAAAGCCCGTGGTTTAAAAACAAGTTATCACTAAGCATGACCACTGGTGAGGAGCAGAGGTTATAATAGCAGAAGGTTACCTTGACTGGAGACACTGTGAATCTAGTTAACTCCAAAGCATGGAGCAAGTTGTCTGCACTGTGGTCAGATACAAGGGAAAAATGTAGAGATCAGTTCCTCACAACAACTGCCCTGTGGATATACAGCACACACATGCATTCTGCTATGTGGTTTGGCTGAAGGATGATTTTCCATTGATGCCATACTGAAGAGCTGCTATTAGGGAAGAGGCCCTGTCATCAGGGAGAAACTGGGAGTCAGCAACCCTCAGCAATATCAAGGAAAGAGGGCAAGATACAGCAAAAGCCACAACAGATATAAGGCAACAGCAGATATCAGATGATGTTCTGAAATGTCCAACAAAAAACTGTTTGGAAATTTTCTGATGGAAATCTTTTCTATCAGGAAAAAAACCTGATTCATCAAAAGCAAAACATTTTGTGGAAACATATTGAGTGATGACATTTAATTTAGGAAAAAATAACTGAAAAATCAAATTTTGATAAGGTCTAAACAGAATATCTAATTTTTCCATTTCAAAATGACTTCATTATTTTTCATTTTATAATATAAAACGAAAAACCTCTAAATTGGAATGAAACATTCTGAGCCACCCAAAATAACTTTTTGTCCTTCAGAATTTTGATCTGAGAGAAATTTCTATTTTGTCTGATTTTGTTTCATAATGGGAAAAAAATAGAAATCAGGAATGATCCCATGATACAAAATCCAGTTCCATTCAGTTCTAGTCCTAATCCATCTTGTCACCTTTGATACCTTTCTCCCTAAAATACTTCCCAGACCTTCCTTGCAAGAATCAATGCCTTCATACGTTGTTCCTGTTTATAAATGGCTAGGGCATCCAATCAGAATTAAAATCATGTCATGTCAGTCACACATACATGATCAGTCACACAGACCAAATACCAGATTCCAAATATTGGGTGAAAATACGGCCCTATTGAAGTCATTGCCAAAACTCCATTAACTTCAGTGAAATGAGTATTTCTGCCACTGAATTTTTGCAGTCTCATTTGCTATGAAGAGCTTATGAAAATCCACAGACCCAAATATGCTCATAAATACATTCAAACAGTTACAAATAATGAACACAGTAATGACACAGGAAAACAATCAGTTCATGGACATGTACGAACAGCTGAAAGAGCAAAATCAACTAAATAAATTGTTTATAATAAATAGATCAATCAGCTCTCTGTTTTGACACACAAAGCCTCCATTTGTTAAAATGGAGGGAAGGGAAAACTACGTGAAGTAGATATTAGAAATAAGAAATCTTTTTATTTACGTATTTATTTATTTATCTTAAGCTGTTAATGACACCGTTTTCCAATTGCCTGTGTTATTGGGAATTTATTTCCTTCAAAGAAGCTTTAAAGCAAACAGAATTACAGCATGTTGAAATTAAGGAAGCAGGAACATCAGCCATTTACCACTCAGAAATAATATGATTTTAATGGTGGTATAACAGGGTTGGAACAACAGAAGCTTTCCTTGCTATTGATCTCTGTACACTTGTGCATTAGATGTTGCAAAGATACTGTGAACCCTTGTAGTCTAAAGTTTATTATATAATTGTGGTGCAATGCTAGACGTCTTTGCAATAGTTAATCATGAACTTGGGTAGTTAATAGTTCAACAGAAACTTGTTCAGCTGAAAGGAAAATAATTTATTAGCTAAAATGTAAGGAAAATGAAGCATAGTTCAAGGACCTGTTTTATGTGCCTCTGAAAGATTCTGAATGCCATTAAGGTAGCACTTACCTTGTAATATCAAAACATAAATGGCAGATCCGTATTTTCAATTCAGCATAACTTTTGAAGAGCTGTCTTTTTCACTGTCTGGGTGACATTTAAATGAACTGTTTGAAGGAATAACCATGTCCATTTCTCTATGCATAGTACAAAAGGGAGTAAATTATGTTTAGCATATTATTCTGAAAGTTGGAAATCTTTTCATCCACGTTTTCAAAATGACTTACATGCATTGTTTATAACTAAAGTTGTATTCTTAATTTCTTAAGGCAGATCTTGCTCACACATTTCTCTTGTCATTCTGCACATTGTTTTGATAAACACTTATTTATATTGTGATAGAAAATTCAGTGTAAATAAATGCACATAAAACTAAAATGGGAAGTGGAATCCCCCACATATGACAAACTAGGGAGGAAGAATGGCCTATGGCTGGTTGTCAGGGCACTAGCTTGGAACTTAGAAGACCTGAATTCCATTCCCTGCTCTACCATAGGCTTCCTGTGTGACCTTTGGCAAGTCACTCAATTTCTCTGTGACTCAGTTCTTTATCTGTAAAATGGATACAATAGTACTTCCTTACCACAGGGGTATGGTGAGGGTAAATGCATTAAAGATTGTGGGATGCTCAGATGCTACAGTAAGGCAGACTGTATACATACCTAAGATAGACAGAACTCATATGAAAAGTCTCTTGCTAAATTTTCTTCTTTGCTTTAGTCACTGATGTGTACAATAGCTGTCAATTCAGCGCATTTCAATAAGAAATATGACACCCACTTGCTGGTAATGCCTTGACGGCTGTTGTAACCAGGATTGGCAGCAATGTCATACATGGATATTCAGATGTACTTGACAGCTAACAAGAAACTGTATTTCCTTGGTTGTAATTGTCAAAAGTTATACCACATAGAACTGTGTTGTTATACAATATGGCAATGCAGAGGTCTGGCTCAGCCTGACTGCAATATGGATGTTTGGATGCATTTATTATTTAAGGTTGGTTTGTAAATGCTGTTGTCATGACAGTCTCTATGCCTATTCATATTTATTACACTAAAAACTTAACAATAGCCAAGAATTACAGTCATCATAAGAACAGACACAAATAACCCCCCAAAGCAAAACACATTGTGTCCCAGACCAGTGACCCTGTAAACTAAAAGGTCAATCCAAAATCAAAGACTCCCAAGCCACATGCCCCATTTCTCTACAGTCATTTGTTTCTACTCAGCCAATGCTAGGGACTAAATGGCACCACAGAGAGGTTCAAACTAGAGCCTTTCCTCCCATGTTTGAAAACTGGCTGAATTTTAACTCTGCCATAAGTAGCCTAGAACTACAGCATTAATTACTGCAAGAGTCTCTAAAGAAAATTTCCTAGCAAAATTTCCTGTAGACCTATCCAATGGTAGGATTCCATAACCCTACCATACATAACCTGCTGCATTCCCCTTTCCTTACACCTTGCAAATGTATCATAAGAAGCTGTCCCACCTCTTGTCATCCTATGGTCCTTTGCAAATTTGGCTCATTCCAGCTTTCTTCTTCAATACTTTCTTAACTTCCTCAAAAACCCTCAGGGCCACTCATTCCCAATCTTGCATTCGACTCAACACCACCAAAAAACCCTTGTGTTCAGATGCATACAAATGTCCTGAAAAAGAGCACAGCGAGAACATCAGACTCTTCTTGAGCAATTCCCATCATTCCATCGGGGACTCCTGAACTATTTCTCCTTCTATAAAGACCTTTCTAATTGCAGCTTCATTATTGAGCAAGCAGATATTTAGTTTCTAATGACTCCAGCCAAAAGTGAGTGTGCTATATCCACCAAGTTCAGTGTGATCAAAGCAATGGTGAGAGACCTGTTCAGTCTGCTCTGAATAATGCCCAGTCATTGTAGTAGTTTAAAAAGTACATCTGTCTAATTGACTATCTGATTCTTCCACTAAAAAATGTACTGACTCTATCTCTTCTTAAATGAGCATACCCAAAATCATTCTGCTACCTTGCAGCATCACCTACAGCCTGTCAATAAATTTCATCAGCTCTTAACTCTGTCAGTTCTTCTACTCTGTCAGTCATTGCGGCCAAACAATTAAAATTACCCCTTGATAAACAGTTGTCAAGCCATTAATAAGAAAGGAGCATTTTTACAAAAAGATCTTTCCTCAGATTCTGACATTGTGGGCCATAAATTGACGCACACTACCTCACACACCAAATAGTAGGAATCCATTATAACTCACTTCCTGATTGATATTCTACTACCCTCTGCACTGATACTGAAAAATTAAAAACAGTGTCCCTACTTCATCAAAAGGCCCAATGGATGAAAAAGTTGGGTTCCTCCACCAGTCCCTCTAAGCTTCCAAAACATCATGTTTACTGTCTTATTTCATGGATCCGCTCTATATCCAAATCCTGTCTCTCTAAATTACTGAAAGAGGATCTGCCCCCACAAACACTCAGGGAGGAGACACATTCTAAGTTACTCAGGGCTTGTCTACACTATCTGCCGGATCGGCAGGCAGCGATGGATCCAGCAGGGGTCGATTTATCGCATCTATACTAGATGCGATAAATCGACCGCTGAGCGCTCTCCCGTCGACTCCAGTACTCCACCAGAACGAGGGGTGCAAGCGGAGTCGACGGGAGAGCACCAGCTGTCGGCTTACCACAGTGAAGACACCGTGGTAAGTAGATCTAAGTACGTCGACTTCAGCTATGCTATTCACATAGCTGAAGTTGTGTATCTTAGATTGACCCCGCACAGTAGTGTAGACAAGCCCTCAGTTTAATACCATCTAACAAAGGCTAACATTTGAGATTCAACGTGTAACCAATAACTCTGCCCAGCTGCCAACCTAAAACTTAAAGTTCCTTAAACCTGCTTCCCCCCCCCCTTCTCCCCCTTTCATTTTCTTTGATCATTTTTTTCTTGTTCATTGCTTTTTTACTCTCAACTGGATTGTTTCCTGGGTCCCACGATCCTGGTCTTAAGTGAAGTAACTCTTCCTTAAACTCCTCAAGCAGGTTAACCTTCTGATCACCTCCAATAAATGTGCTTGTAACCCATCCACCAATTCCTCTCTCTTCTCTCCCTTGCCTAGGGCAGTGTGTAACCCACAAAACCTATTATCAGTTGGAACAGTGAAAATACCATGTGATTCTGACAGAGGTAGAACACACTCTGGAGCAACATGGTCTCCTCCAACCCTACCACCTCTGGCTGAAGCCATCTTGGCAGAAAAAGAAAGTGAGAGTGAGCTATCACTATCTGGCTCTATATATCTATAGAGATAGATATATAAACAAAAAATAAGACAATTTTTAAATGTTTTTATTAAAATAGTAAAGCAGAATACAACAAATAATACAAGAACACACATCAGAAAGTAAAACATGATGAAGCAAAAAAATAAAAATTATTGATATAAAGTATATAATGTGTGCTCCTTATAGGGCCTGATCCAACTCCCATTGACTTTCCATTGTAAAACTGATTGGACAATTTTCATGATTATTGTTTATTATTTGTTGTGTGTCTAGAGGACCCAACCTAGACCGAGTCCTCATTGTGTTAGACACTGCAAACATAGTAAGAGCGACAGTCCTTGCCCTGAGGAGCATTCAGCCTAAATCAACAAGACAGAAGATGGGAGAGAGATGCAAGATGATTGGGAAATGAGGTAGAGAAATATTAAGCAACATGTCCAAGATGTCAGGAATCAGGGCCTGCAGCACAGCCAGCCTCTGGGCAACCTTATGAGTGCAGCGGGCCTGTACTAAGCTGCCTGACTGACTATACTGCCTAATTGGTGAGAAGAGTCAGCAGACCGGTTCTTAAGCCCAGAAGTGGCAGGAGTTTGATGGCTGCTCAAAGCTTTCACCCACGGCTGTGATAGCTCTTGTGCCTGCTTACTCCAAAACTTGTTCCCAGCCTTGAATCCAGCCGTGCTCCCTGCCTGGATGCAGCCTTGCTCACACCTTGCCTCAGTCCAGGTAACCCAGCTCTTACCACTGGCTCTCATTCCTGACCTCTGATTTCAGCTCTGACCCTTAGCACTGGCATCTGGCCTCTAACTCCGGGCTCCTTTTCCTGGCAACCAATTCTGATGCTAACCATGAAACTGACTCTGGTACCAGCCACTAGGCAAAACTGCCCATGTCTTAGTCTCTGACACAAGATCACAGAGGAAGTCTATGGCTGAGCATAAAATTAAACACAAATCTCTCAAGTCCCTATCTAGTACTATCCTTCCTACTACTAGTATATAACCATGAAGTTCTATCAATGAGAAACTTAATATTTCCAGGAAACAGTTCATCTTTTTTTTTTTCCCAATAAGAACATGTTTGTAAAAAAAATTGCTTTAGATATACAGAGAAAAAACTTTCCAAGAAAATGTTTCATGTTTTTTGACTAGTTGTAGGGTTGGGTAGTTTTTTACTTTGACTCACAGAATTTCATTATTTCTGTTCTCAATTCCATCCACAAATTCATGCAAAAGAAAGATTATTTTTAAAATAGTTAATTGAAACTTTTGTACCTCATATGAGATTTGGCTGACAAGTGAGTGAAGAGTTTATTCGAATGGCCACCCCTAACTACCCGAGGCTAGATCATGCCTATTAGATCTTGCATTGAGTACTATTCCAGGAGATGTTTAGCAAGGGATTGCATCTCAGGATGACACAAGGCATCCCCAAACACCCTTTGTGCAGGTGAAATGCACAGGATAAGTGTCCTTAGATTGATGCACAAGGCCAGTTCCACAGGATGATTTAAAGTGGGTGGGTGGGACCATGATTCTGCCTTCTTCTCATACTCTTTGGGCTGATGTACAGGGCGATGAGTTACAGAGAGAGCACTTCGTGACTTCAGTTGACTTTTATGGAACTACATTGATTTACACCAGCTGAGAATCAGGCCCCGCATCTATTATCAGAAAATAATAAGATGGCATCAAGGGAAAGAAACCATAGCTAATACCATTACTGAAACTCTGGTTCAATGCATTCAATATTCTTTTGCAATATCCACATATTGCTAATGATATTTGCTTCCCTGTATGTGACTTCAACTACTGAGAGACAATGGTTTTTTCCACTTTTGCTCCTTTGGAAAACTATCAGTGCATTACAAAGATTTGAATGGAAGAAACTGATAGTAAATACAATTGACTTCTTTGGAAGATAGCAGGAATCTTCTCAATGCTTGTTTAAAGTGTTAGAGATCATGCAATTCTTTGTCTTTCATAAAGATTCTACTAACTAGCATGATACTGATTTTCATAATGTTACTTCTAAGTTACTGATCCTCCCTCCATCTGCAAAGTAGATCTACCCCTGTGGAGTATAAAGTCAGCTTAAAACACTATTCTAATACATATTCAGGGATGTGTTCTGGTCTCTTGGGTAAATACTTTGCATTTTACAAAACTAACTAACTATGTTTACTCAACAGACTGGAATACTCAGAAGGATATTTCCATTTTTTCCAGAAAATAATATGTATTTTATAATTACCCTTAAAGGATTTATGCATTTTTTTTTAAAAAAGAAGGAAATAAAATAAAAAAGTGGGCCTGTACCTATTGGGTTCCGGGAAGTGGGTGGGCGTAAGCCCGCCCACTGCTAAAGGATCTCCCCACAGCCTAAGGGGAAGATCCACAGGACCTGGAACTCAAATAATTACGGGGGACAACTAATGTAAAAACAGGGACAGGAGTGTGGTCAAAGGGTCAAAAGAAGAGAACCAGACGGGGACACCGAGCAGAGAACCCCGGACAGCGCCCACTGCTCCTCAAAGGCTTCAAGGGAGCCAGTGGACGCCGCCCAGAGGAACTCTGCCCGGATACGTGAACGGACAGAGGATCGGAAACAGGCCCCACAGTCACAGGCACCTCCATCGGCCAACCTCCTCTCCCTGGTTTTATAGATGGCCTGTTTAGCCAGTGCCAAGAGGAAGTTGACCAGGAGGTCCCGCGACTTTGTGGGGCCACGGATAGGGAGTGCATAAATGAGAAGGTGAGGGGAAAAGTGTAACCAAAAACGTAACATAATATCGGTGAGGAGCCGGTGTAGGGGCTGCAACCTGGCACACTCTAAGTAAACGTGAGCCAGGGTCTCCCTCACGCCGCAGAAAGGACAGGTGTCCGGGACAGGGGTAAACCGCGCCAAGTACACGCCCGTGCTCACGGCCCCATGAAGGAGCCGCCAGCTGATATCCCCGGCGGGCCTCGGGACCAGAGTGGAATAGAGGCTGGCCCACCGGGGCTTCTCACCCTCGACAGGTGGCAGGAGGTCCCGCCACTTTGTATCGGGGCGGGACACGAGGGTGAGGAAGTGAAGAGTGTGGAGCACGAGCGTGTAGAGATGTTTCCTTGGCGCGGTCAGGAAACGAACCGGCTGCAAGTCGTGCAGCCGGCTCACGGAGAAGGGGCGGGGGGGCCGGTTGGGTCCACGGGGCAGGGGCTCAATGAAAAGGTCCGGAGGGCCAGGGGTGGAGGGTGGGCGGGGCGTGCCCTCGTGCAGGATCCGGTCGAGGCAAACCCGAGCAGCGGGTGGCAAAGCGGCCTTCACCTCCTGAAGTATGCACTGGGGAGTACAAGGCCTGGAGAGCCCCATACGCCGAGCGAGCGTCAGGGGATCCAGCCAGTCTCCCCGGTCGTAGTCCAGGAGGTCTCCGACCCTAGTGACTTCTGCCAGGACCAACCTCTGGCGCACCGCAGGGGACTCCGCCACCTGCACACGGAGCTGGGGATTGTGTAGCAGGGGCTCCGCGAGGAGATCTGCCCCCTCGGTGGCCGCCACGGACCTGGTCGCTGAGAACAGTTTCCAGGTCCGGAGGAGGTCCTGGTAGAAGACCGGCAGCCCGGAGAGGTCTCGCGGAAGACCTCTCGGATCGAGATAAAAGAGCTGCCGGTCGTATCGGAGCCCTCGGAAGCGGCGCAGGAAGGCGTGCGCCAATACGCTCCACGCCGGATTACCTGCACCATAAAGGAGCCTCTGCAGGGCCTGGAGGCGGAAGACATGGACCTGAGTGTGGAGGCACTTCAGGCCCTGCCCTCCCTCCTCCAGGGGCAGATGGAGGACCCCTGCAGAGACCCAGTGCAGTCCTGGCCAAAAGAACTCCAGAATCACCCTCCGGAGGTCGGCCAGGAAGCCCGGGGCCGGGACCAGGGTGTTGAGACGGTACCAGAGCATGGACAGGACTAGTTGATTGAGTACCAGTGCCCTCCCGCGAAGGGAGAGGCACCGGAGTAGTCCTGTCCATTTCCGGAGCCGCTCCGTCACCCTGCCCTGTAAACCTTGCCAGTTCTCTGGCGGAGACGGATGCGTGGCAGAAAGGTAAACGCCGAGATAGAGCAGCGGACCCGCGCTCCACCTGATGGCCTGAAGCGCGGGTGGGAGGGAGCTCGCCTGCCACCCGGCCCCTACCACCAGGCCAGAGCTCTTGACCCAGTTGACCCGGGCGGAGGAGGCCGCCGAGTACACCGTTTGGCAAGCCTCCACCCGCACCAAGTCGCCCGGGTCCTGGACCACGAGGAGCACATCGTCGGCATATGCCGACAGGACCAGCCGCAGCTCCGGTTCCCGAAGCACCAACCCCGTCAACCTCTTGCGGAGGAGACAGAGGAAGGGCTCGATCGCCAGAGCGTACAGCTGGCCCGAGAGGGGGCACCCCTGCCGCACTCCCCGCCCGAAGCTGACCGGCTCGGTCAGGGTCCAGTTGAGCCTGACCAGACACTCTGCGGAGGCATACAGCACCTGGAGAAAACCCACAAACTGGGGTCCGAAGCCTAACGCCTGCAGAGTGCCCAGGAGATACCCGTGGTCCACCCTGTCGAACGCCTTCTCCTGATCCAGGGACAGGAGGGCGAACGACAGACCATCCCTACACCCAAGTTCCAGAAGATCCCGGACCAGGTAGAGGTTATCAAAGATACTACGGCCCGGGACGGTGTAGGTCTGGTCTGGGTGGATCACGTCCTCCAGCACGGACCCCAGCCGCAGCGAGATAGCCTTGGCTACGATTTTGTAATCCGTGCTGAGGAGCGAGACGGGACGCCAATTCCGTAAGTCGCGGAGGTCCCCCTTCTTCGGCAATAAGGTGAGCACGGCTCGCCTGCACGAAAGAGGGAGGACCCCGCTCCGCAAGGCCTCGGCCCAGACGGTGACTAGGTCCGGGCCGAGGACGTCCCAGAACACGCGGTAGAACTCCACGGTCAGCCCGTCCATGCCCGGAGATTTATTGGTGGGCATGCGGCGGAGGGCTTCCGAGAACTCGGCCAGAGAGAGAGGCGACTCCAGCCGGTCCCGGTCGCCCGCGCTGACCGTTGGGAGTCCGTCCCAGAGCACTCTGCAAGCGGTAGGGTCGGTCGGATCCGGGGAGAAAAGGTGTGCGTAGAAGACCCTGGCCCTCTGGCACATCTCCACCGGATCCGTAAGAGGGGTGCCGTCCTCCGCTAGGAGGCAGGTGACGTGCTTCTTGGCCCCCCTCCTTTTCTCCAGGGCGTAGAAGAAGCGGGAGCCGCGATCCATCTCCCGAAGGAGGCGGATGCGGGATCGAACAAAAGCACCCCGGGCCCGATGATCGTCGAGGGCCCGGAGCTCCTCCCGCTTCTCCCGGCACGCTCCGCAAAGGGATGGATCCTCAGGGCTGGCGGCCAGACGCCTCTCTAGCTCCAAGACCTCCCGTTCCAACTGCTCTATCGCCGCATCCCTCCGTCGGCTGGCGCCCCGGGTGTAATCACGGCAGAAGAGCCGGGCGCGCACCTTACCTAGGTCCCACCAACGCCGCGCCGAGGGAAAGGCACGCCGCTGCCCTCGCCAGACCAGCCAGAACTCCCGGAAGGACGCCACGAAGCCCACATCCTCCAACAAGCTATTGTTAAAGTGCCAATAGGCCGGCCCCGGCCTCTCCGCACATAGAGAGGCCGTCACAGTGACTAAATGGTGATCAGAAAAGGGGGCCGGCCGCACGTCAGAGGAGTGGGCTCGTGAAAGATGGAGACGTGACAAGTAAATACGGTCCAACCGAGAGTGGCACGACCGATGGGCTTCCACGAGGACATAGGTGAACGTGGAGACATCGTCCGGGTGGTGGTCGCGCCAGACGTCCACCAGGGAGTGACGTTCTACAATCTCCCGGAGGACGTCCGCGGCGGCCGGGCACTGCTCGGTCCCCGAGCGGTCCCGCTCCTCGAGGGTAGCGTTGAAGTCCCCGCCCAGGACCAGGCACTCACGAGGATCCAAGGAGCCGAGGAAGGCGGATGCCTGCTGATAAAAAGGCAGCCGCTCCGGGCCCGATGTCGGGGCATAGACGTTGACAAGATTGACCACAAGCCCCTCCATACGGACCCGGAGGTGCAGCAGGCGGCCCGGCACAACCTCGGCAACCCCCAGCACCTCGGGCTGTAGGTCGGGAGAGAACAGGGTAGCCACTCCAGCCGTACGAGCTGTGAGATGGCTAAAATAGACCCTGTCCCCCCACTCCAGCCGCCAGCTGTCTTCGGCAGCCGGATCCGTGTGGGTCTCCTGTAGGAAAATCACAGAGTACCCCCCTTCCCGAAGGAAGGAGAGCACCTGGCACCTGCGGAGACCCACCCTACAGCCCCGGGTGTTCAATGTTGCGAAAGAGAGAGATGGCATGAGGAGGGCTGGGGGGGGGTCCTCGCTGGCAGGGACACTCGCGGCCCCCATTGGGCCGCGCAGCAAACCGTGACCCACCCCGAAGGTGAGCAAGGAGTCACGGAAGCTGCGGACCCGCTGGTAAGCCGCAGCACCCTGCTTCCCGGTCCTTTTACCTTCCCCCATGAGGGCCCTCGCGGCCCGGAGGATCTGGTGGAAATCCCCCCATCGCTGGAGAGCGAGCGGCACCTTATTGCGGGAGCCACGCACATCTTCTAAAAACTCCCGCAGCTCTTCTCGCAGCGTATGGGGGGGTGGGGTCACTGGCTGCAGATCATCCCCCGTTGGGGCCCCTGGCTCGGCCCCGTGGCCCACTGAGACGGGCAGGCAAGGGGCGGACCCTCGACGTGGCGCCCGATGGACCGGCGCCACACGGTCCGCCTCAGACCCCGGCTTAATGGGGGGCGGCGGCGGAGGGAGAAGAGCAGCCCCTAGTGGGTCGGGACTGGGGAACACAAAGGCCGCTCCCTGGGGGTCACCCTCTGGGAAAGAGAAAGAGACATCCCCAGAGGCGGCAATGGCATCGTGGGAGGTGGAGGGGACAGGGCTGGGGTCAGGAGTAGGAGTAGGGCCGGGGGCAGGAGTAGGGTCGGGAAGAGGGACAGAGGCGGGATCCTGGGCCCCAGGAGCTGGACAGCTGGAAGGTAGCTCCTCTCGGTCGGGCCCAGGGGTCTGAGGGTTAAGGAGGGGGTCCCCAGGGATGCCGGGCTCAGGCTCTACGGCAGATGAAACAGCCACGGCAGCAGGTGGTGAACAATCTGCAATGGGGCCCCCGCTCGGGAAGGAACTCGGTTGCCCCACACCAACAAGGGATACCCCTGGTAACTCGAGTCCCGGCCGCAAGGCACCGGCCGTCGCCTGAGGAGGCTCGGCGGCCGTCAGTGAAGTATCACTCGCAGCCGGGCAGGTCAAGGAGTCCAGGGGTTCCTCGAAGGCAGGAGCAGCGGTCAGGGGAACAGGAGACGCAGAAAGGGGGGTTGAGGTGAGAGCGGCCAGATCGAGGCCCGCTGGCAAAGGGTCGTCCTCCCCCTGGGTGACCGGGGTCAGACCCAGGGCCTCGATCTCCTCATAGATAGAGGGCAGCTCACCTTCCACCACCC
>NW_023260555.1:36522-70945 GCF_013100865.1 Trachemys scripta elegans
ACTGCTGCTGCTACCGCCGGTGCTGTGCGTGTCCTGGGGAGCTGCTGGAGCCTGGAAGTGGAGGAAGAGCTCCAGCCAGCAGGGCAACCACAGAGGACACTGAGCACGCTCTGTAGCGGGGTGGACACCCGCTCCAGCGCTGAAGGGATTGGAAAAGCCCTGCAGAGGGCTGGGGCAGGACAAGGTAAAACCCTGGCTGATTGGGGGAAGTGGCTGCAGCTGGGGCCATGCCCCAATCAGGTGTCAGCTGGCCTATATAAGAGACTAGGAGCCAGGAGCTCAGCAGGTAGTCTCTCTCTCTCCAGAGAGAGAAGGGCCTGGCTGCAGGGAGCTAGACAGGGTATCTGAGTAGAGCAGGGCTGGGGAAAGGCTGAGGAGCTTGGGAGCTCCAGCCTGGATAGCTCCAGGCTGCGGCCTAGTAATAGGCCCAGGGGTAATGGGGGTTGCAGAGGGCAGCCCAGGGCTAGGCCAAGGCAGCAGGTCCGAACCCAACCTTGCCGATGATGAGTGGCCTATACTCCAGTCTGCCCCAGAGAGTGGGGGCTAGCTGGTGACTGGCAGTGGCCTTATCGTGAGGTGGGGTTAGTGGGTGGGGGTTCCCCTGGGAGGGGAGACCCAGCGTGTGTGGGTATTGCCAGGGGGCAGTGACCCAGAGCAAGAAGCACCGGGGTCCTGGGAGGGACACGGGAGCCTGAGTGCAGAGGACAAGGTGGATCACCGCCCTGCAGAGGGCACTCTAGAGGCTGGTGAGCTAATTCCCTGGATGACCAGCAGGAGGTGCCACAGGGGTGAGTCCGGACCCCCTTACAGGGCCAGATAAACAGATGGTGCAAATCCACATAGTTGCTGGAGATATGTTGATTTACACCAGTTGAAAATATTGCCCACTTTGTTTAAATAGCATTAAGGGAAATATTCTCCCCTCATTCCATGCCTTGAAATTCCACTAGTAGCAACAAAGAGAATGAGGAGAGACTATGCTCCTAAAGACCTAACATTAATTGTCAAGAGCCTTGAAATGCAGAATGAAAGCTATCCTTACTGCAAGTTTTTCCTATTGTTCCCTTCACAATGGGAAGGATAATAATACCAGAGAGTTAGTTTTAACTTTGATTTTCCTATCTGCTGTCCCCTTACATTATTTCAACAATTTTCCCCAGTTGTATAATATGAGCATTGTCAGGTAAAGAGATTGTAAAGTTGCAATATTTTCCTGAATTAATGACACTTGCATGCCTAGTTGAGATAATAAAACTCTTTACGCTAGTAGTTAAATCAGTTCCGAGCTGGCAGGCTAGTATTAACAGTATTTCCCCTGCCCCCGCCCCCAGCAAACCGATTCAGTTCTTCTATGGCTGAAGCAATCCTGTTGTTGTATGGATTGTTAAGCAAACCTACCTCTGTTATTAGCATTATACAAAAAAAGCTAAAATTCTAAAATCAAGGACAACTTGGCTGTAAAATGTGCCAGGAACAAAAAAAAAAAAATTGAAAAACAACAAGCATATTCACAGCAAATACATAAAACCAGCCAGTTATACATTTATTTTTATGTATAACATTAAAAAACTCTACTTTAAACAGGCCTTTGAAGTTATCAGCTAGCTAAATTATACTTACTTTGTTGTTTTCTTTTCCATTAAATTTTCACTATCTTCCCTGAACAAAGAATTGAACCCCTGCATTTGGTTTAGAGCTGTACCCTCCCCCTCACCAAGATACCTTGTCCCTGAGAAATCTTGGTACCAGGAGTGGTTCTGAAGAGGCTAGAGAAGGAATCTTTTTTTCTTCAGCCTCCAGCACAGCAGCAGAGTTGCTCCATGGCTGTTTCTCCAGCTCTGAGGCTGCATTCATGCCTGACATTTCTGGGCTCAACTCTGCTGGTGTAATTCAGTTGAAGTCAATAGAGTTAGGCTGGTAGAGAATGTCTTGGTTCCTTTTGGGGTAGCAGTGACTGATAGATCTGCACCATGGCAATGCCACAAGCCTTCCTCCTTCCCCAGCCTCTTCCTGACCCACCCACAATCCCTTCCAGTGTGAAATATTCAGGGAACCCAAATGGAACTAAACTCTGCAGTTCACCAAGAGTTTAAAATCCTTGGTCGAGCTTCCCATATCCTGTACTTATGTGCAGCAGACCCACACCATTTCTGTTGTGTCTGGGAACCTCTTGGGTCACAGAGAATGGAAAAGTATGTGCCTCTTCTATTCTTTTTAGGCAGGGGAGCTTATAAAGAGAAGACATTTCAAACTATGACTATAACACTGAGGACACATGGCATATAGGAGCGTCATTACAAAGTATGGCAGTACTTTTGTAGAGGAATATGCAATTTACAAAGAAAAGCTGAAGCTGGCTCCACTTGTTACTAGAGAGAAGGCAATAAAATAAAGTAAAAGAAAACCAACAGTGTTGTCAATAAAGGTCAAAGGATTATATACTCTGGGATCTAAGGGCAACAGGCATATGTGTTGGATTCAGTGTACGTAATGAATAGTGCCCCATTGGCAGAGCATTGTAAGAGAGTTTCTTTTTGTATTTCAGTGCTATGTCCATAGCAAGAAAATCTTACAACTGATTGAACCAAGTACTCTTGGAGGAAACACAGAGATGACACCATGGAGAAGCTATGTTGAGACGGGCTGTGACAATTGTGATCCTCTGGGACAATACAGGTTTCAGAGTGGTAGCCGTGTTAGTCTGTATCAGCAAAAACAACGAGAAGTCCTTGTGACACCTTAGAGACTAACAATACAGATCACAAAGCCCAGAATGAAGCATGTGAGAACTGCAGACAAAGCATTCATAGCAAAGGGTATCCAGATAAGAAACAAACTTCCAGATGAATCCAGAATCTCTGATCATTGTTAGGAAATTCTGCAAAATGCTTCATAATGGCCTTTCCACCGTAAGAATGATACTCAGAACACTGACACCCCGCTCTACCCCCAAAAAAACCTTACGCAGTCCCCTGGCCCCAAAAAGAAAAAAAAATATAATAATGCAATCCAACAAAATAAAAAACAAGAACCCCATCCTAGGCAGTTTGTACCCCAAAAAGGAAGAGTGAAACATTCCTCCAAGTTCACTAGGGACTTTGCTATTGCTATTGACATTAAATGGAAGGAGCTCAGATAATATGGTGACTGAACAACAGTACAAAACCATACAATAGTTTTGTAGTGTCACAGAGTTTAAAGCCAGAAGGGACCATCAGATCATCTAGGCAGAATCCTGTGTATCACAGCCATTAATTTTCACCCGTATACTTGTATATTAAACCCAAAGCCTTTAATTAGACTAAAGCATTTCCATTCTTAAGAGACTAAACTATGTGCCACAGGGACAGAATAAGAGAGACCAAGATGCCACTAATACCTTTTAAGATGGACAAGCTACAATCAAAAGATGAAAAAGGAGGGGATCTAATTTATACCTGGGATTTATTGTCAGCTTTCCAGAGGGTGATGGACACTATCATGATGAGGGACATTATAAGGAGCTAGACTGATTTTAGGATTCCCTGTGCAACACAAAATCTAAGTACATTTTAAGTAAATGTTTTTACTTAAACATTTCCTGTCCTTTTTGAAAATTGACTATTGTCACCATCCCTGTCGAACCTGGCAGTTTCTCAGGGTTGTGCATTTTTGTCAGCTGATGAAAGTTTTCAGTCAGTGACTCAATAGAATCTGCACTGCACCTTCAAAATCCTCCTGCAGACCTCAATTCATCCTCAGCAGCTTGTAGGTGTAAAGATTTACTGCAGCCATTTTTAATCCAATATCACCCTAGCCATGCATTTTGGGTCTGTGGGTGGCAGCACATAGAGTTCTCTGATACCAACAATGTTAAACTCAACACATTGTCTTGTAAGAGTGAGTACTGGGACAAAGGAAATGGGATACCAGAACATGCCACAGTCTCAAAACCCTGCCATTTTGTTAATGTGGCAGTGGACAACAATTTTCTCTCTTGTGAAGTCTCTCCCACCCCTTGATCCATTTGCAGAGAAACGTATGTTGACTGGCACAGACCTAAGTCCTGACTCAAAATTCTCAGTCATGCCTCTGATGAAGTGGGTATTCACCCACGAAAGCTTATGCTCCAATACGTCTGTTAGTGTATAAGGTGCCACAGGAATCTTTGTCGCTTTTTTTCAGTCAAGAATGGATCCTTCTCTGTAAAGACTGCATTTATGTCCATGATGGTCAACAACACCAGCTATGCCATGATTTGCCTCTGGCTGGCCATTTTAACCAACGGAAAATGTTGAGGTTGGTATCTTGAAATTTCTGATGGTCATTCATTCATTTAGTCTTACTCCAATATCATGCACTCGCACAAAGGCTCCCTATGCCAAACTCCTGGTCTCTTTGATTTCCCTGCCAACACCATCTTCATGGACTTCACCACTGACCTTCCCAATTCCTAGTGCCACACAGCTATACTATTCATTGTCAACTTACTTGCAAAAATGTCCCATTTTGTGCTGTGCCACTACAGAGGCAACAGCCTAACTATTTTTCAACCATGTTTTCAAATTCCATGGCCAACCATTAGAGTGACCAGACAGCAAATGTGAAAAATCGGGACAGGGGGTGGGGGGTAATAGGGGCCTATTTAAGAAAAAGAACCAAAAATCGGGACTGTCCCTATAAAATCGGGACATCTGGTCACCATACCAACCATCTAACATTACATCTGATCAAGGACTGCAGTTCATGTCACATTTCTGGCAAGAGTTGTTCAAGTTACTGGATGTGGATCTATATGTGTCCTCAGCTTATCACCCCAAGTCAATGGGGGATGAATGAACCAAATCCTTAAGCAACACCTCAATTGCTTTATCAATTACCAGCAGAATAACTGTGTTTTGCTCCTCCCTTTTGCCAAATTCAGGTACAACTCCAACCACAGATCAACCTACCAGAGTCTTTTTTATGCCAACCAATTTCCACCTCCAGTTCCATCCATCCAAGCCACAAGTCTCCCATGTATGCACAGCCTCCAGCCTAGTTGAACACCTGCACTGCATCCAGGAGAAGTTGAAAGCCCATCTAGAATAGGCCAAAAAGATTACAAATGCTATGCCAACCTTTGTCAGGAGGGAGCCCCTTATATTATAATTGGAGATAAACTATGGCTCTCCATATAGCACCTTGTCTCTACCCAACCAATTCTCAAGCAGGAGTCTAACCAGCTGACCCCAAAGAAGGTATGCAGGCTCCTAATGAGGATAGCCACTCCAGTCTTCTCAACTTCACTACCTTGTTGGGAATGCTCCCTGTTACCTGGTAGTTCTGACAGATTATGCCAGCTCCAGCTCCTGCGCATACCATGGCCAATTACCCAAGTGTCCTGAAACAGAGTTAGATGGTCTCAAGGGAAGAGGGCAGGTCAATGGTTTTTTCACGCTGTCTTTTGTCTAAAGTTGAGAATCTAATTGCAAATCTTGGTATCATTCCACTCTGACATGGCTGATCATTCATAGGACAATAAAACATGTTTTGACTTTTTTTTATTGAGCTCAAACAAAGTACTGAGGTGCAGGAATTATGGAAGTGCCTCCATGTAACTGAGAACAGAGTTTGACCCACTGAGAAACCTGTACCTTTTGTGTCCTGTACTGGAAAAAAAATACCTGGTATGTGTGATGCTCTATACAAAAGATGTGAGAACATTCATGTAAGCACATTTACCGTATGGATTAATTCAATGTTGCTATAATCTGCTCATGATAATGTGGAATTTGTTCCCTTGTTTGTTGGTTTGAACCTCAGATCATACATTCAAATCACACTAGTTCATTTATTTTAATGTGTGATTAAAAATCTGTTTCCCTTGTCTACCAAAAAAAAAAAAAGAATCAAATGGAAAAATAAAACACCCCCACCAGACAAACTTATTGCAGTTGTGGGGTTACTTACATTTTCCTTTTGTTTCTGTTAAACCTCCAATCAAAATGATGCAGTAATTAAAAAAACATTGAACTTTGAATATATTTTTCTGGATAACAAACACATGGGTTCATGGCTTTTTCTCTGTAGGTAGCATGAACTACACAAGGGTGAGAAAGCATTTTCAACCTCAACATTTAGTTGCTTAGAATGTTGACAAAATTACTTTTGGGACAGAGCTTTCTTTTGTGAGAAATGAGATGTGACTATTTTTGTTGTTGTTATGAAAGGTTTGATAAAATCAATTTGGCACTTATGAGTTAGAAGCTCAAGTTAGAAAGGTGGGGGTACATTTTAACTGAAGAAATTGAAAATGACCTTTCGGAAAAAAACAGGGCTAGATTCTTCATTGCTCTGCAGTTTGTCAGTGCAAGGTGAGTGTGAAACACTGGTAAATCATGATAAAAATTTGCACCCAATTTGTACTGGTAAGTTTACTACACAATGTGAAAGGGAATGGAAATCTGGCCTCCAAACTTGGTCTCTGTAACCTAGTGGTCAGTGTGTGTTGTGTCCTCCTCTGTGCCTGATCCCCAAAAGTTGTGGGTCAGTTTATAGCCCCAGTTACAGAGCCTAGATCTTTAGCTCAAACTGAAATTGTTTGTGCTTTTAGTTCTGGTTCCCAAAACTGACCTTAGTGTTGGTCAAGATGGTAGTCATTCCACATGGATTTATTGGAATTTTCAATGAGGCATAATTGAAATTTTGAAATAAAGATGAAGCTATATGCCGTTGTACAGTGTTTTCCAGCAACTTCTGTAAAATATATTTGGTACAACTTTTGAATGTTTGCAGGTCTGATTTTTATAAAGTCTCTTCATCATACAGCCTCTGACAATTCTTTAACAGGAGATAAACTTTGACACGTCCTGCTAATATCTGGAAGACTCAAAGTAGTTAGTGGGGAATAAGTAAATATTCATTTTGCAATAGTTCTAAGAACATTATCTGGCATTCATTTAGTGAGCAGCGGTGCAGTTTTCAATGTTTCTCCATATTGCCATCAGATATTTATTGTGAGAACTACAATGAAATATTGAATTACTGGTTAATTATTCTATAATGAAGCACATCAGTGGAAAGGTTAAAGTAAGAGTGATCCTGGGGGAGAATAGAAGCCTGTTCTCTGCTAATCACAGAGGTCAAATTCCCCCTCCTTCTATGACTGGCATGTGGTGTAACACTGGCCATTTGCCTTGTTGGATACTAACCCCTTCCACACGACAAAGGTATAACATTTTGTAACCAGATACCAGAACCAATGTCATTCAACTAGAGCTAGGAAATAAAGACCAGCGTCTCATCACCCTCATGTGGGTCACACCTTTATTACATAGTGGCATGATTAAACTAAACCATTGGCAGAAAAGGAGCAAATGAAGCCATCTGAATCAGTGGAAGGGAACTATTAATTATTAATTATTATTATTATTACCATCGTTTAGGAGCTCTAGTCAAGGACCCAGGACCCTATTGTGTTAGGTATTGTACAAAGACAGAACAAGACAGTCTTTGCTCCAAAGAGCTTTTTAATCCAGACACATTTCAAATGACTGTGCCCAAGAGATAACGGTTAGTCGCTCACATGTGGGTCATACATTTATTACATTAGGGAGTTCAGCTCCTCCTCCTCCACTGGTGCAGAGAAGACTCAGTGGGGAGGGGAATCTCAAATGGAATGAGCAGGAGGCTCTGACATAAGACTAAGAAAAGGTCCTGCTAGTAGAGGGAGCAGTAGCAAGACCTGACAGAAGAGGAAAGGGTCTACTAGCGGTATTCACTGTTCATCTCCTCTCCTCTAAAGGATTATCTGTCCCACCCATTAGCATCTTAGATATTCCATGGAAAGACGGGAACAAAAGAGAACCTCCCCACCACTGCCACACACATACACACTGCCTCCTCGAGACGCTGTAAAGAAGAAGGACCTCCCTTTAAATCCATAACTATCTCTCTTGAAATGCCTTATTCTAAAACCTGGGACATTGCATTGGATGTTTCAAAATTTTCCAACTAAAAACTATCTCAGATTTATTTTTGTATCAGCACTGATTCAGTATCCTGATAGAAATTAATGTTGGAAGGAGCCAGGAATATGCCTTTACTCAGTTCTTACATACCATAGTTGAATGGTTACCAACCTTCTTGGGAAATAGGAACCCATTTTGGATGTATTCCTTGTTTTCTTTCCTCTTCTCACCCCTCACTTTTCTTGCTTCTGGTGCTACATCACTAGGCAGTGTTGCCAGTTAAAGCCCTAGAAATATACTGTTTTTAAAAAACTGAAAGATAAGATTCTGATGTAATCATGTGACTTCAGTAGCTGTGGACTTAGGCATACAGGTCTTTAGTGCCTTTGCCTTAATTCCCCCCTGGTTTTACTGACTGCATGAAGTGAAATTGTGGGACCCAGATATAGACACCTAGATACCATCACAGGACCTCGTTGAATTTGGGCTTATCCTTTAGAAGTAAAACAACCCTCTAAATCTACAAGTTCTTAAAAGAAATAGTCAAAGACACTTGACCAATTTTATTGTAAGCTACAGGACTGGTTTACTGAAGTCAGCACTGGTAGGTGTAAATTATCTAGTCATCTTTTACCTCAGTGAAAACTCACCACAAGAGAAGACATGAAATATTACTGTAACAGTCCTTTTTCCAACAGAGTGGAAGGCAGCCAACTTTATTTATTGGCCAGAGCAATTCCAATAGAGGCTTGTGTGAGGATGTGGGGAATGAGTGTGCATGGACACAGTCCTTTCTCAATTAACACCACCAACATTTTGGGTACTGCAGGTTCCCTACCACCCAATGAAGAGTGGATGTGCCCAAGAGTGGATGCAGTATGTCCTACCTGAGAGTCGGATTCTGTCCCATGGATTGTGCCAGTAGAAATCAGCATAAACCATGACTGAACTTTACCTATTGCATTTTGGAGCTTTACTGTAGAATACTATAGTGGTGTATTTATTTAATAAGGGATGTCAGTGAAGCCTATAGTTTATGCTGTTAAATTTCAATAATTGCCACTTAATTCATGCTATTTAAATATAATAATCTTTGTTTGACACTAATTTGTTTAAACATGTAATGATTTGGCATTCTACAATAAAGAAATATGAACTGCTTACATGAGTGTTAAACCAGAGAACAACAAAACGGATGCCTTATTTTGCTCACTGGGGGGTGGGGGGCGAGATAAAAAAGGAAGCACATAGAAGCTATTGCAGGATAACATCTGTGACACTGAGCTTATAATGTGATAATGAAATAACATGAACAGACTGATTTGAATAATAAGATTGTAGGGTTCATGGTGTGAGAAAATCCCATGCTGTGCATATTCTGTCTTAATATTTGCTATGAAAGATTTTACTGTAAGAATCTTTTCCACTTCTAAGATGTGGTGGAGGGAGGGGAGAGATTTTTCCTAACATCCATTATTTCTTATTTGATGGCATGTTGCAGATCAGGTTGGTGTGCAATATGAGGATTTTAATTATTACTGTATGGATATTGATAGGTTATTTAATTACTATTATTCTATTTGAATGCACAAAGAAGCATAAATAGTAGTAGGAGAGCAGAAAAATGCATTGTTTTTTAAAAGGTTTGGTGCCTGTTTAGTTTTTCAGGTGAAAATTGAGGTTGGTGGTTTCATAGCCTACCCAAGGAATACAACCCTTCTTAACAATTAATTAATGATCCAATTATTTGGTGGAACTGATACTTACTTTTTCCATACAGGGCCACAATAATACTTTCTGTAGACATTAAATCATCTCCTTTCTAATCATTATTGTTATATTTCTCTGTGTACAATAGATTGCACTAGAGCATACTTTCTCTACTTTCATTCCAAGTATGCTTAAAATTTTAATGCCCTACAAAAAGCATTAAAATCTTTAGCAAAATTTGAATAATATATTAATTCTTATTATCAGGAAATTTAATGGCGAAAACATGCTTAAATCACTTCAGCTCCTCCTAGTTACCATCCAGCATAGTAGTGTAACAGTTTCTGCATGATGAACAAGGTGAAGGAGGGAGTGGGTGAGCATGTATTAGATTTCAGGGGTATATCATTAGGCTAAAAACATTAGCCATAACTAAAAAAAAAATAAAGCAAATTTTTTGATCTTTATAAAAGACAACCTCTTTTGGGATCTGAGGTCTTTACTCAGATCCCAAACCTTGTTTAGTGCAAACTGAGATGAATAGAGCAGGGTGCTGGCAGAAAATGTCTCCAGGGCTTAAGCCCCCACAAAAAATGTCTAAACAAATTAATCTAAAAATCACACTAAACTGAAATTGTGACTTTCTTCTGGCATGTCTGTACTAACTCCTTTCCACAGGCAGACTAGCTAAAAAGCCTTGACCCAGTTTTCCTAAACCTGATGTGTCATTCATTTAACTACAGATCACACCCTTCCCAGACACTAAAATTGTTTATCTAGTTATTTAATAGGTTTGAATGTAATTGTTTTATATTTTTAAAGGATGAACACCAGCATTCCTGGTTCAGTGCTGATTCAGGGCTGTCTTGTTTGGCAATAAATGGGAGATAACCCAACCTCATATGCACTTTCTCCCCAAACCTTATTTAGACCTTGTTTTCTGTGGCACCAAGGTCATTCTAGCTATATGATTTAAGCGTACTTGGATCAGGTCCTCAGCTGATGCAAATCACCATGGGTTCACTGAGGTCAATGACCTTTTACCTGACCAGCTAGGGTAGGGAATCTGTTTCTGAAAACTGTTAGAAACATGTTATAAAACTCTACTATAAACGAGCTAGGACTGTATGGTATGGTTAGCATGGTTCTCGGGGAGGATGGGGGGAAATCCATGCCTACATTGGTCAAGGAAACCAGGCTTGAGCAAAGGCCAGGCCCGTGTCCAGTCCGAAGGGCACTGCTTGTCTGGTTCTGCCACAGACCAAACCAGTTTAGTGATTCAGTTTTATTAGGGTGCTGGCTGGGCCAGGCCTCACAGAGTCCACCCAACTCTGCTGCTGTCCACGGCATCATTTCTTGCCATAAAACAGGAACAGTTCTTGCAGCAAAGTCATTTCTCTGCATTTTCTCATGCAGTGAAGTCACCATGGGTGTGAGGTTCTGCCAGGAATAGAACCTGGGCTTGCTGACACTTCCACGCTGCTATCTGGCAGCCATGATAGGGCCATATGCATTATCATATCGACCCCATGAAGATAAACACCACAGGACGTACCACTTTCAGAAGGCTGGAATGACAGCTTCCCTCATGGCCCATGATTGGCTCAAGGGTCCAATTTAAGCCCAAGAGAAGTTCCACCAAGATCTGTGCAACTAAGTGGTTTCCCTAGCTGGTTGTAGTGACAGACATGCCTGTGGGCTTGTTCCCGAACTTTGACCCTGACTCAGACCCCAGCCCTCACCCTTGAATCCTGACTCTGAACCCAGCCCCTAGCTTCGGTATTTGAACTCTGCCTCCAGCCTTAACTCCTGGCTTTGGCTCCTGAACCTTGACCTAGGCTCTCGTACACAAGCCCTGACCTCTAGGCATGGCTACCCAAGCTTCATTCATGATTATAGGTGGGGAACCAAGAACATTTAAGACTCTTTAGCAGTGTTCTGACTACTTGGAAGTGAGCACTTCACTCATTTCCTCTTCCTACGTTTCTCTGAGAGCCCACTAAACCCCAAATCCAAATTTGTGTATAGTTATGGTGATTACCCAAGTTTCCCTAGAGGAACTGGAGGTAGGACGTGTAGGCAAATGAAGCTCTCGATGGCAGCACTCTCCCTTGTCACCAATAGAGAGAATAGAACATTCTTCCCCCTTTGGCACTCCTGTTCATAGGCTTTACAGTAATAAGTAAGGGCATGTCATACTATAAGTTTTTCAATAGTACTCCTCCATTGGTTTCAACGGGATAGTTCTGATTAAAAATTCATGTCGTGGTCTGGCTGATAAACAGTAATGAAACTAGTAATATTTAAAGGATAATATTTATGATGGGATGTATAAGAGGTAATAAATAGCATGTGTGAATGATTACATGGAGTAAAGCTTATGAATTTGATAACCCCAAACCTTTTATTATGAGTACTGTACACTTACAATTGCAAGAATGTTCTCAGTGCTCAATGAGACAACACAATATCCCAGCAAAGAAAACAGGGAGAAAAAAAAGGAAAAATATTGAATCTTCTGAAGGTTTGAAAGTTCACTGCTGCCATCTGCTAGGACAGGCCATTGATGTTTCTTTGGGGATGAGGTTCAGGTGAATAATTCTTTGATGGGAGGTTCATGAGAGTTATAAATCAAGGACAGGGCTGAAGAGTGAATAATTGTTAGGAGCGGCAGGTGTTGAAAGGAAGCAATGTCACTTGATGCATTGTATTAAGAATTTCAAAAGCTTATGAATTATGATAATGTTGGATATATCTTGGGCTGTGATTAATTGAAATCTTTCACATAATACTCTTCTTGTATAATACTGAATAACACTATTGTATGTTTAGTGCAGAGTGAAAAAGTTCAAGGAAAAATTACTTTATTTCCAACAGTGCTGATGCTAAGTAGCAATAAACATGCTAGAGATAGCTCATTGTGGATGAAATTAATGTAAAAATAATTGAAGATTACAAAAACTGTTTGATAAGAACAAGATACCAAGTATAAAGGAGGATGTGAGCATTCATCAAGTTAAGACAACATTAAAAAATGTATAAGAAATAGTCAAGTAAAAATATAAATATTGTTCAAGAAGTAGAGTCAAACTGAACTATTGTCAAGGAAGAAGGAAAAAAGTGATGAAAGTGTAGGAGCTCTAGGAGCTGGTACTGGTAATTAATTTATGGTTATATTATGCTCATGTGGAATACAGCTGCACAGGTGAATACCCCATTCTCTTGCATTGCTGTATTAGGTCTTCTTGAATTGCTGCCCTAGCACATGTGAGAGTGCAGGGCATACAAATGGAAAGGGACTGGGTGAGCCATTGCTTTGTCCCATGCATAAACCAGAACAGTGCTTTGGCCATGCAAAGTGAGAGTAACTTGCGCCACATCAATGGGCATGCCATGGTGTCACTATGGAATCTTGAGGAGTACAGCAAAGGAAACAGACACCTGCATGATGCTCTTTAAAAGTTCATTTTAAATTCATCAGGAGTGCATTAGAACAAGCAGAAAAACACTTATAGTATCTACTTGTAAGCAAGGAGCTATACAAACCTATAAATTTAATTTATGACAATGAGGAGAATATTGGGAACACTGATTATGGGGACTGGATAGAAGCTTGCTTAAGGAAAAACACTTACAACATGGTAATTGGCAGATTCACAAAAAGAAAATCTATGCTCAGTGAACCTGAAACAATAACATAAGATGAAGAAATTGTATTTATTCTGACTGGAACAAAGAAGGAAAGAGAATAACTACTGATCAACAGGGGGAGAAAACATAACACAGAAATGATTTTTTTTTTAGGAGATCAGTTTGATTGAGTCAACAGTGTGCTATGAGTCAACAGTGTGCTCTTGTTGCCAAGAAGGCTAACGGCATTTTGGGCTGTATAAGTAGGGGCATTGCCAGCAGATCGAGGAACGTGATTGTTCCCCTTTATTCTACATTGGTGAGGCCTCATCTGGAGTACTGTGTCCAGTTTTGGGCCCCACACTACAAGAAGGATGTGGAAAAATTGGAAAGAGTCCAGTGGAGGGCAACAAAAATGATTAGGGGTCTGGAGCACATGATTTAAGAGGAGAGGCTGAGGGAACTGGGATTGTTTAGTCTGCAGAAGAGAAGAATGAGGGGGGATTTGATAGCTGCTTTCAACTACCTGAAGGGGGGTGTGACAATGCGGTTCTGGTGGAACCCAACTGAGAGTGCCAACTCAGGACAAATTGCTCAAATAGGGCAGTTACAGCCCAAGGCTGGGGTTTTTTCCACCTCTAAGGCAAACCAAACCAGCCAGACTAAGAGGACTTCAGTCTCACCCCACTGGCTAACTGCAAGTCTCACAAGCAATCTCCTTAGACATTCCAGTTTCCCAGTATTACCACCAGTACCACTCGTTATGGGGACAAATGGTTATGAAAACCAATACCCCAGTAAAAGAAAAAGGTTCTCCTGATCCCAAAGGACCAAGCCCCAGACCCAGGTCAATATACAAATCAGATCTTACCCACAAATCACGCTGTTGCCAATCCTTTAGAATCTAAATCTAAAGGTTTATTCATAAAAGGAAAAAGATAGAGATGAGAGTTAGAATTGGTTAAATGGAATCAATTACATACAGTAATGGCAAAGTTCTTGGTTCAGGCTTGCAGCAGCGATGGAATAAACTGCAGGTTCAAATCAAGTCTCTGGAATACATCCCCCGCTGGGATGGGTCCTCAGTCCTTTGTTCAAAGCTTCAGCTTGTAGCAAAGTTCCTCCAGAGGTGTGAAGCAGGATTGAAGACAAGATGGAGATGAGGCATCAGCCTTATATAGTCTTTTCCAGGTGTAAGAACACCTTTGTTCTTACTGTGGAAAATTACAGCAACATGGAGTCTGGAGTCCATGGGCCAGTCCCTGCATACTTTGCTGAGTTACAAGGCGTATCTGCCTTTTCTCAATGGGTCCATTGTATAGCTGATGGTCCTTAATGGGCCATCAAGCAGGCTAGGCAGAGCTAATCTCAGCTTGTCTGGGATGTCACCCAGAAGCATAGCATAAATTTGCCATACAGACAGTACAGAGCCAATATTCATAACTTCGACTACAAAAGTGATACACACATATAGACAGCATAATCATAACCAGTAAACCATAACCTTGTCCTAGACACCCCATTTGACCCCCTTTATACAAGATTTGGGTGCCACTACAGGACCTTGGTTGCAACAATGATCTATATGGTCCCAGATTATATCAATAACGTCACAGGGGGTTCCAAAGAGGATGGAGCTCGGCTGTTCTCAGTGGTGGCAGATGACAGAACAAGGAGCAATGGTCTCAAGTTGCAATGGGGGAGGTCTAGGTTGGATATTAGGAAACACTGTTTCACTAGGAGGGTGGTGAAGCACTGGAATGTGTTACCTAGGGAGGTGGTGGAATCTCCTTCCTTGGAGGTTTTTAAGGCCCGGCTTGACAAAGCCCTGGCTGGGATGATTTAGTTGGGAATCGGTCCTGCTTTGAGCAGGGGGTTGGACTAGATGACCTCCTGAGGTCCCTTCCAACCCTGATATTCTATGATTTCTATGATTTCTGTGATTGGAGACTGAAAAGGTAAGTCCCATCTTTGTACCCTAAACAAATGAGTTTAATAATGTTTTTTTTAACATGTTATAGCTGAACTGGGTTATGACCTAATTGAGTCTGCTCTGTATGGATAGGGCCTGGCAATGCTATAGTCAAAATTAGTTCCAGGGCATTCAGGCACCTGTTCTCCTGCCTTATAATAATAATGTTTGTAATAAACAGCTTTTCAGGTCAGAATACAGCATATTTTGGCTCCATTTACAATAGCTGAACTAAACTGTGTCATAATCCAGAGTAGCCACAACTAGTTTAAAAAAGTCAAATTCAGTTCTTTTAATTCTGGAGAGAGACTCTCTGAAAAGTGAAGAAAATCGAGGTCTGATACAAACCACTTGAGACGGTAACTATATAGAGGGTGGCAATCAAATTCAGAATGGCATGGACAGACCAGGAGCAAGGGCTGACAAGTGACTCCATGAAGGGAAATATCAGATCATGTGTCTGGGGAGAAAAAGACTAGCAAACAACCTTTTTCCCTACAGTGCTTTGTTCTGAAAGAAGCTGAGAGGAGTTGAATTCATTCACAGGAAAACATTAAAGTAGCAGCTCCTGGATCAAGCTCTGAGCTTACTATGAATGAGTATTATTCATGAGATTGGCAATGGACATAAATCTTCCTTTGTGCAACACTGTTGGTGACCCTGAAAAGAGATCTGTCCAGTTAGAAATTACAACACAAAATGCATGTGAGTCTATAGGCAGTCTGAGTCTATAAGCAGTCTGCTAGGTATTGCTGCTTTATTAGGGCAAGCTAGGCTATCAGAGCTGGCTTAATTCCAGCTAGCATGGCTAACAGTAGCAGTGGTGACAGCACGGCCAGAGTGGGCTAATTAGCTGAGTGCATACCCAGGGTCTCTTGTACTACCTGCACTTAATAGCAGTGAAGCCACTGCTGCATGGTCTTGTTAGCCATGCTGGCTGGCAAGCTAGGTCATGTAGGCTAGCCCATGCACAGCTATTGATGTATGGACATGTGCTAAGGAGGGGGAGCCACTGAGCAGGAAAATGCCAGGGCATAATTTAGAATTTGGAATCTCCTCCCCCCCCCCCAATTCTTTAATTTTAAATTAAAGTACTGCAGATGCCAGTTCCAGAAAATGACAGAACTTTCTATTTATTATTATTACTTATTATTTACAGGCTTTTCTATGGCTTTCATTACTATAGTATCTAAGCTCCGCACAAACATTCATGCAGCCTCACTATACTCCTATGAGGTTAAATCCTTCAGTTTCATATTCATAGGCAGATCCTGTTTACTGCAATGAAGCTCTGTGTTGGTTGAGGGATTTGCCCACATATTCAGCTTACAGAAGCAGAGTCTTACCCAATACCCAAGTGACTTACCCAATACAATGAATTGAACCCAGGTTTCCTGAGTCTCAGTTAAGTGGGCATAAGCACTAGATAATTATTCCAGTCTCTCTCTCTCTCATGTTAATTAGTCCTGTACATTTACAATATTTTTTTAACAAGAAAATAATCATAATTTAATTCTGGGTCATTTTGCAGCTGCAAATTGTTGTTTTTCAAGTGTCTTTTGCAAAATTGTGGTTTTCACATCAAAACACAAAATTTTATATTTTCTCAGCTAAAATTGATCTACATTGGAACAAAGCTTTTGAACTTCAAATGATAACACTTGAATAATATCTGGTCAATTTGGTGGAGGAAAGAGCTGCAAAATTTCAGCTTTCTCTAAATTGGAACAATACACTCTACCCCAATATAACGCTGTCCTCGGGAGCCAAAAAATCTTATTGTGTTATAGGTGAAACCGCGTTATATCGAACTTGCTTTGATCCGCCGGAGTGCTCAGCCCCGCCCCCCCGGAGCACTGCTTTACCGCGTTATATTTGAATTTGTGTTATATCGGGTCATGTTATATCGGGGTAGAAGTGTATTTGTAATTTAAATAAAATGTGCAAACATCAAGCTTAGAAGCTTAACTCAATTCCTGTCTCTTATATGCCATGGCAAAAGAGTTTCTATGTTGGACAGTGATGCCTATCTCCCATATACCCAACCTTTACCACCCTTTCACAGTGGAACTGCTCCACTTCAATGGAAAACGGGCCTCCATGGCCATGAATGAGGTGTTTATGTCCCTAAGGGCTAAATCCTGCTCCCAGTACCCAGCCTGAATAACAGTGGGGCTGGATACTGGGGAGCTTCACATAGTGGAAGGAATCCTTTTCCCTAAGTTGTGGAGCAGCGATAGGTCCACTTTTCAGCCATCACTACGCCTCACAACTGGAGTAGGGTCCTGTGATGGGGTGTCTGCCCCACACTGGCAGAAAAGGGGTTAAAAGCAGCCCTAGGGAGGCTGCGCAGAAGGCAGCCAATCAGAGAAAGGATGAGGTGAGCAGCCAATCAGGGCAAAGCAAGCCCATATAAAAAGGGAGCCTAGGGAGGAAAGACTGGGTCCCTGAGGGGCTGAGAGAACTGCCAGCACCTGGGATAGTGCTGCCAACAGGATCCCGGGGAGCAGGAGACAGCTCCTGGCTGGCTGTTGGGGGTTGCAGATTGAAGCCCTGATGCAAGGGCAAGGATTGTGCTGGAACCACATGGAAAGTGGCTAGACTGTGGACTGGAGTTTGCCACTGAAGGGAGTGGCTGGACAGTAGACTGAAGGTCCCCCCAAAATGGGGGGAACATAGAGTGTGGCACAGACAGAGGGCAGTGTCACTGAAGAGGACGCCGCGGTCCTGGGAATGACGTGGGTCCAGGAACAGAGGTGACAGCGGGCAAGATGACACCAGAAGAGGGAGCAGCGCTAATTCCCTGGATAGCCAGCAGGAGGTGCCGCAGTGGTGAGTCGCGCCGTCACAGGTCCATATACTGTTCTAATGACTGTTAGCTCTGGATTGAAGTGAATTCAGCAGCCCCATCACACCGACTCCCTGCCCTTACAAACTTTCTAGGAGGTGCACATCTCTTCGTGGGCTCCTGAAATTTGTTTACCCTCCAGTTGTGGAAAGAACCAACAGAGGCTCCAGTGCATCTGGGCCCCCATGCACCCACCAAAGGAGTGTGCAAATATTTACTTCTAAATATCCATAAGTCATTTTAGGTCACATGTGTGATATTCCCTACCTATATGTCCTATCCCACACAACTCAGACAGGTAAGGCTCCTCTGACTCTGATGGACCTTTGGTCTGACCGAGTAGGGCCATTCTTATGTTCTTTTGTTCACATTCCAGGACTAATGGAAGGATCAGATTTACCTGAAAAAAATATGTTAATGGAAGGCAAATTTCAAACTTGTATCTGAGCATTTGGGAAAACTAAATGTGTACATGCAAATATTCAAGGAAGTATGTTTGCTCTTATCCAGTTTCTTGTGATGTCACCTCTGTTCCTGGACCCACGTAATTCCCAGACCATGGCATCCTCTTCAGTGATACTGCCTTCCGGCTGTGCCACGCTCTATGTTCCCCCCCTTTTGTGGGGACCTTTGGTCTACTGTCCGGCCACTCCCTTCAGTGGCAAACTGCAGTCCACGGTCTAGCCACTTTCCATGTGGCTCCAGAACACTCCTTGCCCTTGCATCAGTCTGCAACCCCCAGCAGCCAGCCAGGAGCTGTCTCCTGTTCCCTTGACTGCTGTTGGCAGCACTGCTCAGGGTGCTGGCAGTTCTCTCAGCCCTTCAGGGACCCAGTCCTTCCTCCCTGGGCTCCCAACAGAGAACTTCCCTCCTTTGCCCTGGATCTCCTTTTTGATATGGGCCTACTCCAGTTGTGAGGTGTAGTGATGGCTGCAGAGTGGACTTGTCGCTGCTCCACAACTTAGGGGATAGGATTCCTTCCACTGCGTGAAAAGGACATGGGCATAGCCATAGGTTTAATTTAAAATTGAATTCATTCAAATAATTTGAACAAATATTCAGTTAAAGGTTCTGTTTTAGTCACCCAGCTTTAGTCAGAACAAACCAGAACTTATTTTCATTCACCGCTTTGATTTTTCTTCCAACCCTCCCCAAAAGAGACAAATATTCCAAAGGAGAAATTGACTTTCTTCTTTTACAGTGACTCTTTCACACCTGTTGTGCTTCTGCCCAAGCCAAGAGAACAAAAAGACAGCTTTTGTCTTCACACAAAAAAATGTTGTAAGATTAAAATCCCTGGAAAACCTGAATACATGTGGTAACTCCTTAGTGAACTGTGTCTATAACAGTGAACTTTTCCATTTTCATTAAAGGTATAATGGAGACTGTGGAACTGTCTTCATAATTGCCTTCTTAAAATCATTTTTTTAATGATGCAGAGTTCACGTGGTGAACATATTCCTCATTCCATATCAATAGAGCAGAGTGAAATGAACCATTATGAATATTATGTAGCTGAGCATGACAAAATGTTTTTAATCTGCAATTTCCAATGTTTTTCCATTTACTTAGTTTAATTCTGCTCATACATTTGCAACTCTTTAAATTTTTAATTGGCAGAATCAATTCTACATCCGTTTAACGGAGATTAAGCAGTTCTGCCACTTTGTGGAAGTCAATGAAGCTCTCTACCCTTTTTTCACTGCACATTGCTTGTGTGGCAAAGAATTATCAAACTATCAATGAGCAAGAGTTTCTATAAAACTACAGTGCTGGAGTGTGGTATATCTACTATATAGCTCAACCCGGAAAAGGTATCTAAAATACAATAATTAAGGCAGATTGCCATCAAAAGAAAGAGTAGTGAGAGAGATTTTGTGCATGTAGTTACAATATTCACAAGTGTATGGGGTGTAGGAAAGTGTATCCCTCACATATTTCTCATTTTTAAAAAAACCTTGAACTACCACTCACAGAAATAAACATTTTAAGTGACTTCAACTCTGCTGACCTGATTCAATGCTGGAGTAACATATTGGCTTAAGGGCCTGGCCACAAGGCCAATGTTCAGATTTCAAATTTCAACCATTTCTGCTATAGCCCTGTTAAGGAACATGTAAGTAATAGTTTTGTTAACAGTAGGAAAAGTGTATCTTCAGTTGCTTTCCCTAACTGTTGATGGAGTTTGCTTTCCAAAATAACAAATAATTTATGATTTTGTAACAAAACCAAAGCAAACATCAGCATATAATTGTGCTGTCCAGAGGGAAGACCATATACGAGATTGTGACTTACATGATGATATCTGGTCCCCAATATAGTTAGTTGGGAAATAGTTTTTTCTATTCTGTAAGAATTTTTGAGATTTCAATTTTTTCTCCATCCCCCCTCCCCAAAAAAGGTCAGATTAGGTCAAAACATTTTGCGTTGATAGTTTCAAAACATTTTGTTTAAATTTTAACATTTTAAACTTTATGCTTTTGCTGTAAATTAATTTAAATTTCAAAACAAAAGTCCTTTAGACACACCAACACCATTTTTTTTCATTTAAAGAAAAAATGTCAAAATGAGAGGTTTCAACAATTTTAAAACTTAAACATTTTTTATAAAACCAGGAAATTAATCAAAACCAACTCTTTGCCACAGACACTTTTGGTTTTGATAAATCAGCATTTTCCAGTGAAAAAGTGTTTCATCTAAAAATTTCAACTAGCTCTAGTCCCCAGTTTTCCACTTGCTGGGGGAATTGGTGTGTGTATGGTGTGTGTGTGTGAGTGTGAGAGAGAGATGATGGAAGGTAATCTGTGCCCTATACTTGAAATAGATGACTTCCCCGGTTATACTGGCACTTTTGGGTGGGGCAGAGGGCAGAGCCAATGCTCCACCCACTACCCTCCCCTGCTTGCCCTCTTGCAAGGAAAACAGTGGCTTTGCAGTTTTTGCTCTCTGCTATTCCCACTTCTACTCACAATATCTTATGTTATTTTACTCCCAGGCATGGGTGTGCAAAGACAGTTCAGTCTGGTCTTTACTTTTGCCTGGGGGGGGGGGGGGGGGAAAGCATGGTCATTTTCAGGATTTCAGAAAGGGTATGTATGTGTGTGTGTGTGTGTGTGTGTGTTTAGAAATGGAATTATAAGACCTCTCGAGAGCCCAACTGGCCAACATTTATGCATAGAAGCCAAAAGTATTACAACAATTTTGAGAGCAAAAATTTACTTCATTGTCTTTCAAATCTCTGTGAACGAATTTCACTGTCTTTTGTCTATGATAAATTCTCCCAGTTCAGATGCTTTTTAGTATCTAGAGAATTTTATGCTCTCTTTGCCCCTGCGAAGATTGGTGTTTCTTTTAAATGTTTCCCTCCATAGTTTGTTTTTTTATTCTCAACGTCAATTTAAGTGGTCATGACTCAGAGAGCTAAGTGCTCATACAGGTCAGAATCTGCCACCCTTATTCCTATTGAGTAGCACCTTATTTAACACTACATTATCACTACAAAAAGTTTTTTTCTATCTTGCAGGTAATAGCTCACCTTAATAGATCACTCTTGTTATAGTGTGTACGGTAACACCCATTGTTTCATGTTCTCTGTGCATATATATATATCTTCCTACTGTATTTTCCACTGCATGCATCCAATGAAGTGGGTTTTAGCCTACGAAAGCTTATGCTCAAATAAAGTTGTTAGTCTCTAAGGTGCCACAGTACTCCTGTTCTTTTTACTTATTCAACAAGTAACTGTATTCACCTGGACAGCTTCTGGAGTAAAGTGCTATTCAGAATGAATAACGGTATCAGAATCTGTCCCACAGTGAACTGCCCAGAGGGCAATGACTCCCTTTAAAAGAGACTGCCTATGGCCCTCAGAGGAGAGGAAATTCTGTCAGTTTTAATTCCTGGAGCTTCCCTGGCACTACCCATTGGGGAAAAGCTTGCTCCTCCAGGCCCTGGCCCCGGATCTCTTGGGCTCATTGTAGTTTTTGGGTAAAACACAGAGGCCTAGTGGTTGACAATGCACAACGTGTGTTACACCCAACCTTGTATGGACTCCAGTGTACAGAGTACAGGGGCTTGGGATATTACACACATTGGGCAATGTGCATTGTCAACCACCAGGCCTCTGTGATTTACAGTTAGTGTCAGGATTAGTGCCTTAGATATTTTTCACTTTTCTATATTGCTTTTACTTTAATTTGTTGTGGTATATGCAATTTGTTACCAATGATTGTGTTATATTGTGGGAATATTCCTCCCTCCCTCCCCAATTCCCCTCAAAAAGAAGCAATACATTTTCTAAATGAAATATCATAATCTGTAGGAATCAACTATATTTGTCAATATGCTTGGAATACAAGTCAGAACAAATAATAGTCAGTGGTGTCTTGCAATAAATCATAATCACTTGTATGTGCAAATACATTCAATTTGAATGCATAATTAAGTGACTAATAACACTGAAAATCCAATTGCATGCTTAAATAGACAATTCACCCCGTTGGCCCTACTGTTAGTGTGCTGTACTTAAAATGCACATTAATTTCTTTGCTATTAAGCAGCAGCTATTGAAAGATCAGAGTCTGCTACTCTTACTTACATGAAGTAGTACTATTCGGTGCAAGCCACCTCAATGACATCAGTAGATCTACTGAGTAAGGTAACTTCAAAGGGTATGTCTAAACTGCAAGTGTGATTGCAGCCTGGGTGGGCAAACCGACACTGGCTTTAATCTAGCTAGCATGGCTAAAAATAGCAATGAAGATGCAGTGGGATGGACGCTGGCACAGGTTAGCAATGTGAATATGTACCCATGGCTTGCACAGGAGGGCTTGCAAGAGGTCCTTAAAAGGCAACTTTATAGCTGTCCCCCTCGTGCCTACGGTGGAGGGGAATTCTCCCCTAACTGGAACTGGGGATTTTAAAGCCAATTTATACCTCTCCAATCTCTTTTTCCAGCAAGAAAGGGACAGAGCAAAGGTGAGAATGAATGAATATGACTGGCAGGACTAGGTCTGAAAATTGTAAAGCTTGTCTGATTGAATTGGCCTCGTTAGCACTGACCCCCACTTGGTAAGGCAACTCCCATATTTTCATGTTTTGTATATTTATACCTGCCTACTAGTATTTTTCACTCCATGCATCTGATGAAGTGGGTTATAGCCCACGAAAGCTTATGCCCAAATAAATGTGTTAGTCTCTAAGGTACCACAAGGAATCGTCATTGTTTTTGCTGATACAGACTAACAAGGTTACCCTTCTGAAACCTATCTTTATCTGTAGGTGACTGATTCAAATCTGACACAGACTGGTGGCCTATGCAAAATGAGTTTGGTGGTTTCAGTCCAGTTCCCAGTGAATATCACAAAAATAAACTGGGATTTTCACTCAATCAGTTCATGAATACATTTTGGAAGGTTTTGCCCAACTCTTACCTGTTTTTTGTAGACAAAAATCTACATTAAAATGGAGTTAAGGTTGAGAATAACAGTAAGTTAAAGGTAAAAAAAAAAATTACAGGGATGTAATTATCCCCAAACCAAGCATTGCAAACCCAAGACTTTCAGAATTAAGGTTACATGCACATAAAAGAAATCAAAACATTTTAAGATATGCAGGTGCACAGTTAAAGCACCCAAATAAGCTTACCTCAGCCCTGAAGTGAGGTCATACCATAACCATCTATACAATAAGATTCTAGGATTGTCACTCTGAAGCCAAGAATGTCTGTTGAGTCAGCATGAAGTGATAGAAACAGTTACAAGAATGGTTGAGAGCTATTTTGTATAGAATATCACCAGATTCAGTCATCACTGGCATTTGCAGTCTGTTAGCATATTTTTTTAAGTTCTCAATCATTTTTGATGTTATGAATTACACCCATGCAGTGTAAGATATAGTAAGGCATGTATCTTGCTGTACCAAGACTCCTAGAGTATTATGATTTCAGTTGTAACTCGGCCAATCACCACCTTTAATCTATAGCTAATTTGCATTTGACAATCTCATTGGTTGTGTGAGGGAGACTGCATAGATGATGGATTATTTGGCCTCACTGCCAAGTTAGGCCTGTTCGACAGCATGGGCTTTGAGCTCCTAATATGATTCTAACTAAGGAGTTTCCGTGTTTATGGTCCCAGATTAGATTAAAATTATTTTTGAAAGACTTTTTTTCATATTTTTCCCTCCATGTTGCCACTACAGAGCAGAGTTAATGTTGTTTGGCCATATAGAGCAGTGATAGTTTGGCCAAGTAATCTAGAACTCTTAAAATGTGTTCAGTCTCCCTCATACAACGGACTCATTACAAGCAATTACTGTATGTACATTAGTTACAAAGGAAAGATGGTTGGGTGCTTATAGAGCTAGCTTGGGACATGGAAGACCCACATTGAATTTCTCCTCAGATACAGACATCCTGAGCAAGTAATTTAGTCTCTCTATGCCTCATAGCCCAAATGCAAAACAAGGATAGCTTGCCAACCTTAGAAGAGTGTTATGTGGATAAATACACTAAAGATTGTGAGGCTCTCTCATACTATGGTGATAGTGGCCATATAAGTACCTGAAATATCTAGATAGGAAGGAAGGATGGTGATTGTCAAACAAAGAATTTCTCCTCTGCAGGAAAATCTGACATTTCAAAATTTGGTTTTGATCCATATTTTTTTCAAAGATTTTGTTTTGTGTCAATCAAAACATTTCATTTTGATTAAATCAAAACATTGTATTCTGATTTTGACTTTTTATATTTGTAATTTCAAAATGAAAAGTTGTATCAAAATGAAAAACTAAAAACTTTTCAGAACTTATCAAAATCTTTTACTTTGCCCATTTTTTTCCAAAACAAAATTTTGTCAGACTTGATGTGTTCCCACAAAACATTTACATTTTGACACAATTGCATCTTCTGATGCAAAAAACATTCTGTTGACAAATTTTCAACCGGATCTAATGGAACATTCAAAGAGTCCATGTCATTCTGTTATTGAGATAATTAGGGACAATGAAAAGATTGCCAAACTGCTAAATTCATTCACTAATTTCTTAATTTGAACTCCAAGTAATTAGCGGATTTGCTTGTAAATTCTGATAAGATTTATTCTTTACTCAAAGAGTAAGGGCTATAAATTTGGGGAGGATGGGCTGCATTATTTATATATAGCAAAAAAGTTGTATCCCTGCTTTAGGTGCAAACCAGTACTCAACTTTAACTATGGAATCTCAACTCATGCCTCATAGTGAGACCAGGATACAGTTAAAAACTGAATAAAATGACATTTCATTTGGCCAGAAAAGATAGACATTGTTATAGCATCACAAGTGATTGATCCATTTTGTTCTAATGCTTATTTGCTATGATGCCTGTAACAGATAATAATCAGCTTGTGTACTTGACATAATTCCTATATTATTAAGACAGGATGTTTGTTTTTAATTTGTTTTAAATGAAACCAATAAAGGAGTCTTAATAGAAGTATTTTAAGAGAATCCCAGCACTTAATCATTTTTAATGATTACTATTATTATTATTTATTGAATGTAATGCTTATGAAAAGTGTTCAAATTACAACCATGGAGACTGCAAGTCTCTTTCTATAGAAGAGAAATGGTATGGATAGCATCAGTGAAAATTTCCATATGATGTCCTTGACGAACTATCTCCAGCTGAGAGAGGTTATGGGATAGTTCTATCCATTCAATGCTTGGCTTGCCTCGTCCAAAGTTCATTAAAGTCAATGGAAAGACTACCACTCATTTCAAGGCGTTTTGGATCAGGCCCTGTGAGACTTACAAGGATTAGCAATTGGGCAGGTAGTTTCTGTGATCTGGGAATGTTGTCTTCTGGAAAGTGGACTACGGTGATTAACTCTTTATGTAACTAACCAAACATTGATCTGATGGCAGCTATCTTTAGTTACACGTGATCTGAACTAGAACAATAGAGGCAACTGATGTATTTTAGTGCCAGAAACTGAGTCATTTAAATGCTGTCCTAGTAAACCTGATGTTGGATTATTATGTTTACTTAATTTCCCTTTATTAAAAAAGTATAATTTACAAAGACATTAACAGTTTGTTTCAAGCCCACTGAAATCCATAGGAGTCATTCCATTAAGCTTAATGTGCTTTGGATCAAACTGAGGTGATACCAAATGTGTGTAGAAAGGTAAGTTGGGTCCAAAATAAAGGGAAAGACCTGGTAATACAGGGCATTTCTGATGTATACACATAAAGTCACCATTCTTTTGGTGGATAAGGTCAATGGATTTGATTCACCACTGCACTAGTTCAGTTTTATATCAGTATCATTCTCTTGAAATTGACGAAGTTACACCAGTGTAAAATTGGAGTAATAAAATGTTGCATCAGTCATATTATTATGATAGTCCTCAGTCCTGGATCAGGTCCCCATTTTACTAGGCATTGTACAAACACAGGGTTTGTGTGGTTAAGCCCTGAAGATCTTAAATCTAATTTACCATTGATATTTCTAGGAGTTTGTGTAAGATGTAAATGGACACAATGTACACCAGATTCAAATTGGTTTCTATATTATATCCAAATTTTATAATTACTTTTTTTCTTTAGTACACTCATATTAGTTAAGTAACACAGTACATTTTTTTAAGGATGGATTAATAGCGTGGCAGCATTCATTGATATGGTACAGGACAAAAAGAGAGGTCATCAGTCATAAATACCAGGGACCAAAATCATAACCAATATAAATAAGGGGCAACTCCATGGAGTTCATGGTTTATGCCAAACCTGAATTTGGCTCTGCTTCGGCATAGCAGTTAGTCAGATAGGTTTCATGAGTGGTGCAAGACAAGAGAGATAGCACACTGGCAAAGTAAGAGCACTTGCAAACCTGTAAGATCTAGTTAGTGAGTCCAAGTAGAGTCAGAAATTGTGAGAATGCCTCCACCTCATTTAAAACATAGATTATAAACTCTTTGGCACAGGGACTGTCTTTTTCTTATGTGTTTGTATAGGACCTAGCACCATGGGGCTCTGGTCCATGACTGGGGCTCTTAGGCACTAACGTATTACAAATAACATATAAAAACAAAATAAAAGACTGAAGCTGAATTTACGATGAACTGTGAATTGCTTCCCTGCGACATTTATGATGACTCACAACAATTTTCAAATAAACTGAATTCAGTCTCTATACAGTAGTTATTACTGCAGCCACTAAATTAATAACAAATTAGAAAAAAACCAAGACTGTTTGCTATCATGTAATCTGCATATAAGCATCTAGCAATTAAAGGGAATTTTATGCTGATTTTCATTTTCATAATATGCATTAATACAGTGCAAAGATAAAACATTGAAAACTGCAGCTAAAACATACTTAAAGAAAGTAGCATAGATAGTGTACATATGAAGTTGTCTGGTTGCTCTCCACATAATATTTTTAGATAGTCTTAGTGGGTAACATGCAATATCACGGAAATAAAAAATCAATAAGACATGTTTGAAACTGGCATAAAAGGCCTACTTGAAAGTCCTGAAAATCTATAGAGGTCAAGGGACATGCTCCACATTTAGAGGGGCAAAATATGGACTCAGAACCAAATCTTATAACAATAGCTGTCATTGTCAGCTTAACACTAATGAGAAATTATCAGGTAACCAAAGTAGAGACTCAAGAGCCAATTGTCCAGAGAATGAAAGTGGCAAGAGATTGGTAGTATTTTATTTCAAACATTGCCTTTTCCTGCAGAAAGGACTGAAAGAGGGTGGAGAGTACCTAATTCCCCAGCTGCAAACATATAATTGCATTAAGAACTATGTCTCTGTCCAACTATAACACAAACCGATGATTTTATGTTTGCTCAAGCGAGCCTAGAGCACATGCTTATATTACAGAAGAAGAGAAGTGTAATTAAACTCCAAATCTTCTAATTAAAATCTGAGAATTTCTATGAGTGGAGATGCAGATAACTTTGTGATTTCTATTTATTTACTAGTCATATTTAATTATGGTTCTTTATCTCTCAAAATCCTGTTTTCTGTAAAATCATGAAGAGGATTAAAACTGTGTCATCCCAGTATTAAGAGATTTTTTTGTATTCCATTTATTGTTTCAACAAAAAAAATTGATGTCCCAAATCCTCGCATTGTCTTTTCTCTTAAATGCTCCCTTGAAAGGATTTAATATGAATCATGGTTTTACAATCAAATACTGCATGGCTAAGCAGCTTGGAAGTTTACTTTCTGTGACCTGAGAGTTTTTATGAGCAAGTACCAGGTAGTGAAAAAGACAGAGATTTCCTTTCTTTTTCTTTTTTTTTTTTTAAATGAAGCTTGGAAGACTTGATAACAAGACTAAAGGTTCCAATTTTAACCTGATTATAAATACGAAGCATTTCCTACTACATAAACACAAAGCACTAGGCTACTTTCTATGTACTTACTGGAATAAAATACTACTTCAACTTGAATTAAGGTTTAGCCTCCAGAAAAATAATCAATATGGTAAATTATCTGACATTTCATAATGCAGTGTTGGGGAAGAGAAACCAGAGGAAAAGAGCTATTTTTACATTACATATTAATACTCTGTTAGTATATGGCACATGAAACTGACATTTCTCTCAAAATATGTTTGGGGCTGGAGTTTAGATTAGCCTGTGTGTGTAGGTAGTGAGCATACTACGCTGCTACTAGTAATTCTATAGCTGGTTAAATAGTAAAAAAAAAAAAAAAAAAAAAAAATAGATTCCAAGACTATTTACCTGAATAAAAGCACTGAGTTCTCTTCACTATGGTATGGGAACTCATACTGTTAATTATTTGTGAGTATTCAGTGGGGCTGGTTCAAAATTTTCCATCAAAATGTTTTTTGATTGAAAATTGGGGTTTTGACTAAACAAAAAATTTCATCTTTACATTATCATGTGATCTATAAGTATATATAGATAAGTTTATATATTTCTGTCCTGTTTTAGCAAATTGTGGTTTAAACTTGCTAAATTCCCTTTTATTCTGGCACATATTTTGTAAGTCGTCTTGGGTTTATTTTCACCTTACATTTAATAGGGACCTTTGGCTCATCTCAGAGTGTCATCATTTAATTCTGCTGTCACTGACCCTTGCTATATGTTGACAAGACTACATATACCAAAATAAATAGACAATGGAGCAGAAAAGGTTCAAATCCTATTTGGCTTACTCATGAAAAACTTGCAGGGAAATTAATAGTTTTATGTGAGTCAGGCGAGCAGAGTTTGGCCCAAATGAAGGCACCTGAACCTTGAGTTTGACTTCCTTTTCTATTGTCATAACTTCCACGCTTGCAAATGTTTGACTTTTAGATATGTTTCCCAAGGATTTAAATGGGAATCAGACTGTTAAAAAACAAACAACCCCCCCTCCACCAATCCACACACACATTTTCAAAAATATATACTCTTTGTAATTTTTGTAGGCTTTTAAATTTTGTTACAGAAATGTCAAAAGGTAGATTGTTATTCAGTAAAATAATTAGAAATATCATTTTATATGTACATAAACCTGCATACTTACATGCACACATACATAGATTAATAGATTACAAGGCCAAAAGGGACCATTGTGACCTCCTGTATAGCACAGGCCATTGAACTTCCCCAAAGTAATTCCTAGATCAGATCTATTAGAAAAACATCCAATCTTGATTTAAAAATTGTCAATGATGGAGAATCCACCACAACACTTGGTAAATTGTTCCAATGGTTAATTACCTTAATTGTCAAAAATGTATGCCTTATTTCCAGGCTGAATTTGTCTAACTTCAGCTTTCAGCCATTGAGTCATGTTATACCTCCACTAGATTGTTGAGCCCATGTCAGGGTTCCCTTCCCACTCTTAACTCTGGGGTACAGATGTGGGGACCCACATGGAAGACCCCCTAAGTTTATATGCTACCAGTTTAGGTTAAAACTTCCCCAAGGCACAAATTTCTTTCCTGGTCCTTGGACAGTATTGCTTCTACCACCAAGTGATTTACACAAAAATTCAGGGAAAGGTCACTTGGAATCCCTATCCCTCCAAAATATCCCCGCCAAGCCCCTTCACCCCCTTTCCTGGGGAGGCTGGAGAATAATATACCAACCAATTGGTTAGCAACGTGAGCACAGGCCGGACCCTTTGTTTCAGGACACTGAAAATCAATCAGATTCTTCAAAAAGAACTTTATTATAAAGAAAAAAAGTAAAAGAATCACACCTGCAAAATCAGGATGGAAGGTAACTTTACAGGGTAATAAAAAGCTTTAAAACACAGAGGATTCCCACCCTGGGCTCAGCTTCACAGTTACAAAAACAGGAATAAAACTACCTCTGTAGCATAGGAAAATTCACAAGCCAAAACAAAAGATAACCTAACGAATTTCCTTGCCCTACTTACAATTTTTGTAATTTTAGAAGGATCATTCCAGGTATATTTTCAGGAGATGTTGTACCTGCTTGGTCTTTCCCTCCATCCGGAGAGGGAACAACAAAGAGAGAGCACAAACAAAACCTCCCCCCACCACAGATTTGAAAGTATCTTCTTTCCTCATTGGTCCTTCTGGTCAGGTGCCAACTAGGTTATTTGAGCTTCTTAACCCCTTACAGGTAAAGCGATTCAGTACAGCTGCCAAGGAGGGATTTTATGCTACCCTTTTCTCTATATTTATGACAGCCCATGATGAAATATTTGCAAACATAGGTACTTAGAGATTCTCAGTTCACCTCTTAACCTTCCCCTTGTTAAGCCAAATAGATTGAGTTCCTTGAGTCTATCACTATATGATATGTTTTCTAATCCTTTAATCATTCTTGTGTCTCTTCTCTGAACCCTCTCCAGCTTATCAATATCTTTCCTGAATTGTGGGCTCCAGAACTGGCCACAATATTCTAGAAGTGGTTGAAATAACCTCTCTATTCCTATTCTAGATTCCCATGTTTATGCATCCCTGAATGGCATTATATAAAAACATAAGAACATAAGAACGGCTGTATCGGGTCAGACCAAAGGTCAATCTAGCCCAGTATCCTGTCTACCGACAGTGGCCAATGCCAGGTGCCCCAGAGGGAGTGGACCTAACAGGCGATGATCAAGTGATCTCTCTCCTGCCATCCAACTCCATCCTCTGACAAACAGAGGTTAGGGACACCATTCCTTACCCATCCTGGCTAATAGCCATTAATGGACTTAACCACCATGAATTTATCCAGTTCTCTTTAAAAGCTTTATAGTTCTAGCCTTCACAACCTCCTCATGTAAGGAGTTCCACAAGTTGACTGTGCGCTGCGTGAAGAAGAAGTTCCTTGTATTTGTTTTAAACCTGCTGCCTATTAATTTCATTTGGTGACCCCTAGTTCTTGTATTATGGGAATAAGTAAATAACTTTTCCTTATCCCCTTTCTCCACATCACTCATGATTTTATATACCTCTATCATATCCCCCCTTAGTCTCCTCTTTTCCAAGCTGAAGAGTCCTAGCCTCTTTAATCTCTCCTCATATGGGACCCATTCCAAACCCCCAATCATTTTAGTTGCCCTTTTCTGAATCTTTTCTAGTGCCAGTATATCTTTTTGAGATGAGGAGACCACATCTGTATGCAGTATTCGAGATGTGGGTGTACCATCAATTTATATAAGGGCAATAATATATTCTCAGTCTTATTCTCTGTCCCCTTTTTAATTACTTTTTTGACTGCCTCTGCACACTGCGTGGACATCTTCAGAGAACTATCCACGATGACTGCAAGATCTTTTTCCTGACTTGTTGTAGCTAAATTAGCCCCCATCATATTGTATGTATAGTTCGGGTTATTTTTTCCAATGTGCATTACTTTACATTTATCCACATTAAATTTCATTTGCCATTTTGTTGCTCAATCACTTAGTTTTGTGACATCTTTTTGAAGTTCATCACAATCTGCTTTGGTCTTAACTATCTTGAGCAGTTTAGTATCATCTACAAACTTTGTCACCTCACTGTTTACCCCTTTCTCCAGATCATTTATGAATAAGTTGAATAGGATTGGTCCGAGGACTGATCCTTGGGGAACACCACTAGTTATCCCTCTCCAGTCTGAAAATTTACCATTAATTCCTACCCTTTGTTCCCTGTCTTTTAACCAATTCTCAATCCATGAAAGGACCATCCCTTTTATCCCATGACAGCTTAATTTACATAAGAGCTTTTGGTGAGGAACTTTGTCAAAGGTTTTCTGGAAATCTAAGTACACTATGTCCACTGGATCCCCCTTGTCCACATGTTTGTTGACCCCTTCAAAGAACTCTAATAGATTAGTAAGACACGATTTCCCTTTACAGAAACCACGTTGACTATTGCTCAACAGTTTGTTTTTCTATGTGTCTGACAATTTTATTCTTAACTATTGTTTCAACTAATTTGCCCAGTACCAATATTAGACTTACCAGTCTGTAATTGCCAGGATCACCACTAGAGCCCTTTTTAAATATTGGTGTTACATTAGCTAACTTCCAGTCATTGGGTACAGAAGCTGACTAAGGACAGGTTACAAACCTTAGTTAATAGTTCCGCAACTTCATATTTGAGTTCTTTCAGAACTCTTGGATGAATGCTATCTGGTCCCGGTGACTTGTTAATGTTAAGTTTATCAATTAAACATTAAGCATTATCTCTTTTGGCCACAGCATCACATTGGGAGCTCATGTTTAGCTGATTATTTACCATGACCCCACATCTTTTCAGAGTCACTGCTTCAATAGCCATATTAAAATGTATATTATTTGTTTGTGCCCAATTTAACAAGCAATCCAGATCAGTTTGAATCAGTGATCTATCATCTTTTTTATTTATCACTCCTCCAATGTTTGTGTCATCTGCAAACATTATCAGTGATGATTTTGTTTTCTTCCAGGTCACTGATTAAAATGTTAAATAGTATAGAGCCAAGAACCAGTTTTTGCAGGACACCATTGTAAACACACCCACTCGATGATGATTTCCTCTTTACAGTTACATTTTAAGCCATTTAATGTATGCCATGGTAATATATATCATTGTTAATCAAAATGTTGTGTGGTACCAACTCTCTGGTTGACCTAACTTACTGTTCTGAGAGAGAGGGAGTACCAGGGTTGAACAGAGAGTGATCTGCTGTCAAGTTAGTGGGTCTTCACTAGACCCACTAAATCGATCCCTGCTGCATCGATTGCAGCAGTGTCGATCTCCCCATAATGAAGACCAGCTAAAAATAAATAAAATGTAATGAGTATACTTAAAGTTAATTCCAATTGTAGACATATTACTCATACTAGCTATGTTCCTCATTTTTAATTTAGCAAATAACCGTGACATTTGTAATATCTCTAAATAAAACCAGAAAAAAACTTTTCAGGATAGTTGAGGATGATTAAAGCTATGGGCCAGATTCAGCCCTGAAGGAATTGCATTAATTTAATTGGAATTGCACATTCTTACTCTAGTACTGAATAATATGCACCACTCTAACAGGTAACATGGATTTTTAAAATTGTATTAACACAGCTGCACATTCAATCAAGTTGGCGGTTAGGATGGGCCAACAGAGCCAACTTGGTTAAATGCATATTTTTGTCATTAACACAATATTTAAAACACATGTTATCTGTTAGATTAGTGCATAAATGACTCTGCTGGAAAGAAAACTCTTTATGAAAATAATTACTAATGAGTCAATCTTAAGAAAAAAATAAAATTTCTGATATTTTTCAAGTTTAAATGTCTCATGAGTAAGGCTAAAATTTAATCACGGGTATTTTTAGTAAAAGTCATGGACAGGTCATGGGCAAAAAACAAAAAAAGCACAGCCTGTGACCTGTCCATGATTTATACCATAAATACCCCTGGTTGAATCTTAGGGTATGACTACACTGCGTAATTAGGTCGAATTTATAGAAGTCGATTTTTTAGAAATCGATTTTATACAGTCGATTGTGTGTGTCCCCACTCAGCAGAGTGCATCCACAGTACCAAGGCTAGCGTCGACTTTCGGAGCGTGGCACTGTGGGTAGCTGTCCTACAGTTCCCGCAGGCTCCACCACCCATTGGAGCTCCCAATGGCTGATGGGCAAAAACTTTGTCACGGGTGGTTCTGGGAATATGTTGTCAGCCGCTCCCCCGCACACACACACACACACACACAAACCATGAAAGCAATGGCAGACAATCGTTTTGCGCCTTTTTTCTGGGGTCCCATCTACTGGACCCACTCAGCCCACTGCCTGCCTGGATGATCGGAACCCCAAGCAGGCAGTGGGCTGAGCGGGTCAGCCCACTGCCGGTCTGGGACTCCGTCCACTGGCTCCTGCCAGCTGGGG
>NW_023260556.1:0-8921 GCF_013100865.1 Trachemys scripta elegans
GCGGGTGTCCCCCTCGACTCATGCCAGAGGGAGGAGCACACCTTACACACCAACACACACAGCTGCATGCAAACAAGTGTGCACACACATACACATGCACACATGCACACACACATACATGCACACAAATGTGCAAATATGCACACATACACACACAGCTGCCCGCACATGAGTACATGCATGCACACATGCACTTGAACACACAAATGAGCACACACCGGCACGCAAACACACACATGCACACAGGCAAACAAACACGCGCACATGTGCATGCACACAAGCACATGTGCATGCACACAAACACACACACAGCTGCACGCCAATGAGCTCACACACACACGCACATGCACGAAAACGAGTATATAGGCACAGACATGCACACAGCTGCATGTAAATCAGCAGACACGCACACACACAAACACCGCTGCATGCAAATGAGCACACACTCATGCATGCACACGTGTGCATACACACACATGCACACAAATGAGCACACATGCACAACACACACACATCACCCAATAGATTTCCAGCATCACCACCACACACACACACAAGCTCCTCGAGTGTGTAGGGGGAGGGGGGAGGACAACCCTTTGCACCCCCAAGTCGGCATTAGCAACAATAAACCAAGGTGACCAAACCTTGTCAGTGGAGTTCCCCATCCATGGGCCAGACTCACTGGATGCACCCTGCCAGTTATTACAACCAGTATCAAGCCACAGACCTTCCTGCCTCCCCCTTTCCCACGCCCAAGCTGCATGGGTATTAAAACTATAGGTAGGCTTGGAAGGATGATTTTTATCAGTAAATGCTGGTAAGCGTCATTTTCACCACACACACAAACCCAATGACAAAACATTTCCACCCCTGATAACGGAAAGTTACAGACAGGCAAAGTCTGCTTGAGAACTTATCGGAGTTTGATTTAAGGCTATTGACTCCGCATATTTCGACATGTGACGTTGACAATCTGTGTTTGAACGGCGCTAAACCGTTAATTTTTTGAATCTCGACATCGACTGTCATTGCATATTTATTGCCTGACACCTCCATCATTGCCAACAACTGGGCAAATTTACTTTGCCACACACAAAAAAAATGCTTAAACCTCATAATTTTGTGCAACTCTGAAAATTTAAATTGGAACAAATATGCTTTAAAATAAACATTGATATTATCCATCACAAAAATAAAATTTGAATTCTGCCAAGCCCGCTATAGAAAATCTCTCTGTTTTACACTCCTCTTCCCACCTCCCACCCATGGGAGCATTGAGCTCAGCCCTTTAGGCATATGTTTATAGCGGTCCTTGTGTGTCGAGGTGCGACAGCCTTCGTATGTGTCAAGCTGAGAATGAGTTTGTAGGTGGGCAAATGTTACCGGCCAGGGACAGCCTCCTGGGTGACATGAGGAGAGGAAGACCATATCTGCTGGATTCGCAGAGGGTCTGTTTTCACGCCTCCTTGGGACACTCATTTCACCTCCAATAAGCTGAGCCAACCATGCAGAACTCCAGCAATTGAGCTCTGAAAGGACTTTGAACCCGGCCTCCCAGAACACAGACAGGAACCAGTAGAAATGCAGGAAAGAGGTGCAGCAAATTCAGATAACGAAAGAATATTTTCATTTTCCAACATCTTGGTGCCAATTGGCTTGTTTATTTCCTTTAGGGGTTCAAATTTGCATATGAAAATGTGCGTGTTAATTTGCATAAACAAGTAGAGCTAGTTGAAAATTTTCCAGTGGCCCATGAGTCTGCCAGAAAATGCCAATTGTCAAAACCCAAACTTTCTGCAGGAATGTGTCAATTCCAATGAAATTTTGTTTTTTAAAAAAATTGCGGGGACGGGGAAGGCATTTTGATGTGGAGGATATGTACCATTTTGGGAATGTAACACTTCCACGTGACCTTTCATTTCAGAATTGATTTTTATTTTGTATTATAAAAATGTTTAAAATGTAAAAAGTCACTTTTCATCTCTAGCTCTCCAAGCACACTGCAAGCTTTAATGGTTTTACACTCACATCCCTGCAAGATAGGACCATGCGGATAGCTCCACTTTTTATCATACAAATGAATGTAAAAAAAGGGAAACCGAGGCACAGAGAGGCTATGTGACTTACCCAAGGTCACATAGCAAGTCTGTAGCAGAAAAGAGAAGAGGGCCCAGGTCACCCAAGTCCGAACCACTGCAGCATCATTCCTCTAGTTTGAGGGTCTGTCTACACAGCAATCAGAGGTATGACTGCAACACTGGTAGGCATGCCCAGCTCAAACAATGGGTGGCAGCGTAGCCGCCTGAAGACATGCCCAAAGTCCTAGGCAGAGTTGTAGGGCCCAGTGGTTCTCATTTGCAGACCCCTACTAAATTTCGAATGGAGGTGTGGACCCCTTTGGAAATCTATTCTCTGGATAGTTGAGTTCTGTTCAGTCAGTTTTCAGTCTCAATCTTTCACAAACCCCTTAGACCAGTGGTTTCCAACCTTTTTATGCCCAAGATCATTTTTTGAATTTAAGGGCAACCCAGGATCTACCCCGCCCCTTCCCCAAAGCCCCACCCTGCTCACTCCATCCCCTCCCCTCTCCGTTGCTCGCTCTCCCCCACCCTCACTCACTTTCACCAGGCTGGGGTAGGGGTTTGGGATTTGGGAGGGGGTGCGGGCTTTGGGCTGGGGCCGAGGGGTTTGCAGTGAGGGAGGAGGCTCTGGGCTGAACCTGGGGCAGGAAATTGGGGTGCAGGAGAGGGTGAGGAGTGCAAGTTCTGGGAGGGAGTTTGGGTGCAGGAGGGGCCTCCAGTCTGGGGCAGAGTGTTGGGGTGCAGGAGGGGGTGTGGGGTGCAGGCTCTGGGAGGGAGTTTGAGTGGAGGTGCGGGTACGGGGTGCTGGCTCTGGGAGGGGGCTCAGGGTTGGGGTGTGGCCTCCTGCCGGGCAGCACTTACTTCCGGCAGCTTCTGTTCCATGGTGTGGCATGGCTACCACTAAGGCAGGCTTCCTGCCTACCCCGGCCCCATGCCACTCCTGTGTCCCCTGGTGGGGGGCACATGGCTCCATGTGCTGCCCCTGTCTGCAAGCACCACCCCAGCAGCTCCCATTAGCCACAGATCCCTGTTCCCCACCAATGGGAGCTGCAGGGGTGGTGCTTGCAGACAGAAGCAGCGCACAGAGGGAGATTCCTGCCACCCACCCCCAGGGCTCTGGGACCACACTGGCCACTTCTGGGAGCCGGGGCAGGTAGAGAGCTTGCCTTAGCAGCAGCCCTGCTACACTGACGGAAATTGCAATCCAGTGGGAGATCCTCTAGGATCGACCAGTTGATCGCAATTGACTGGTTGGTGACCACTGCCTTAGACATACTCTGAGGACCCCCAGGGGTCAGGGGACCACAGTTTGAGAACCACTGACCTGGCCCATGCTTCTGTGGCTTCACTGCTATTCTATTGTAGATGAGCACTCGTTGGGGAATGTCTATAGCCACGCCTCTGATTGCAGTGTAGACATACCCTCTCTATTTAGTTTTTGGAGAATGTTGGGGAAACTTCCTGGGGCAAGTGCTGGAGGAACCAACTAGGAGCCATGCTCCTCTTGACCTGCTGCTTACAAACAGGGAAGAATCGGTAGGGGAAGTAGAAGTGGGTGGCAACCTGGGCAGCAGAGACCATGAGATGATCAAGTTCAGGATCCTGACAAAAGGAAGAAAGGAGAGTAGGAAAATATGGACCCTGGACTTCAGAAAAGCAGACTTAGATTCCCTTAGGGAACTGATGGGCAGGATCCCCTGGGAGGCTAATATGAGGGGGAAAGGAGTCCAGGAGAGATGGCTGTATTTTAAAGAAGACTTATTGAGGGCACAGGAACAAAGCATCCTGATGTGCAGAAAGAATAGTGTGACGGGTTGGGTCACAGAAATCCCCTTGGGACTGCCACCTGATGTGCTGAGACGACCTCTGAACCTGTTTTCCCTGGCAGCTTGGGACTTCAGTACCTTGCCTGGTTGTGCCAGACACGCTAGCCTGCTGCAAACACAGACCCAGGTCTGAACCATGTCCCCCACAAGCTGCAGACTTAACTGACAACAGCTTAAGAAATGGTCCTTAAGAAGTCTCTGGCACCCAGACACGCAGCTCCCAATGGGATCCAAACCCCAAATAAATCCATTTTACTCTGTATAAAGCTTATACAGGGTAAACTCATAAATTGTCCACCCTCTATCACACTGATAGAGAGATATGCACAGCTGTTTGCTCCCCCAGGAATTAATTACTTGCTCTGGGTCAATTAATAAGCAAAAAATCATGGAATCATAGAATATCAGGGTAGGAAGGGACCTCAGGAAGTCATCTAGTCCAACCCCCTGCTTAATGCAGGACCAATCCCTATACAGATTTTTGTCTCAGATCCCTAAATGGCCCCCTCAAGGATTGAACTCACAATCCTGGGTTTAGCAGGCCAATGCTCAAACCACTGAGCTATCCCTCTCTCCCCCTTAATACAAAAAATGATTGTATTAAGTATAAAAAGTAGGATTTAAGTGGTTCCAAGTAATAACAAACAGAACAAAGTACATTACCAAGCAAAATAAAACAAAAACATGCAAGTCTAAGCATAATACAGTAGGAAACTAAATGCAGGTAAATCTCACCCTCAGAGATGTTCCAATAAGCTTCTTTTACAGACTAGACTCCTTCCTAGTCTGGGTCCAGCAACCCCATAGTTACTGTCCTTTGTTCCAGTTTCTTTAAGGCATCTCTTTGGAGTGGAGAGGCTATATTTTGAGCCAGCTGAAGACAAAATGGAGGGGCTTCCAGGGCCTTATATGGTCTTTATTTTGTGGGTGGAAACCCCTTTGTTTTCCTGTGTAAAATCCCCTCATAAAATCCCCTCAACAAGATGGAGTTTGTAGTCACTTGGGCAAGTCACATGTCTATGAATGATTCAGCTTTTTGCAGGCCGACGCCATTGTTTACATGTTAGTTTGAACATTCCCAGGACAGCTCAGATGTAGCTTGGTGTCTCCCAAAGTCCATTGTTAGTTAAGTACTCCCAATTACTTGAATAGCCCCTTCACACTAAGTTGACCAAATCTGCCTTATGTGCTTCCTACAGCAAACACTTTAAATACAAGCACAGAGCCAACACTCATAACTTCAGATATAAAAATGATACATGCATACAAGTAGGATGAATATATTCAGTAGATCATACCCTTTGCAAAGATATGTTACATGGCATATCTGGCATAAAACATATTCCAGTTATGTCATATTTACACTCATAAGCATATTTCTATAAAGCACATTTTCTATAAGTCACACCCTCCTCCTGAATTTACTGCCAGAGATTTGGACACTGTCCTGGATGGCAGCAGTACATGTAAAATCCCTGTTTGTCTCTGGTCAGATCCCTTCCCAGTACCTTTAAACCTTATGGTGTCATTCATAGGTGTTTTAGCAAAGTTTGGGGTTCCTGGGCCCTGGGTGCCTGAAAACATGTCAGGGTGTAGTATCATTAACAGAATGCAGATAGAATCATTGGTCAAACTGTAGGAGTCTTGGCATTTAGCCAACAATGCCAGGAGGCATCGTGCCTCCGTTTCCCCTTCCACACAGCAGCGTGGGCCTGTTATGCTTTTGCTGCTGTGCCAAGCTTCCAGCCTGTTTACAGGTATAAGCTGAAAAGCAACGTGCTTGTGGGACTGCTTTGTCACCATCCCCAGCATGTACAAACGTTTTTTCCCCCCAAATCAGGTACGTCCCATATCTTTAAAGGGTTTACCACTAGTATTAACTCCTTTATCTTGACCCATAGATGAAGTAGCAAAAGACACAAGATGAACAGCAAATCTACGGCGGAAAGGATTTGTTCACTCAGTTTAGCTTGTTTAGTGTCTATTGCATTGCCCCATTCCTTTGTGCACCAGGCACTCTGAAGAAGATTCTTCTGCTTCTTTGGAGAGGGCTTTCAATTCAGGCATGTCTTTGAGGCTTTGGCACGGAAAGGGTGCACTGCAACCATGCCTGCCCTCGGCCCCTCCCTCCGGAATTTCTTTGGGTTGGACCCCACCCCCTTGTGAAGCTTCCCAAATGCAAAGTTTTTCTCCCCCCAGCCTTGAAGAGATAGTATTATCTTTTACAAGGGTAGCAGGAATAACATCTTTAATGGGGTGCTTTGGATTGGTAAGATTCCCTTGGTTACCCCACTCTCTGCTCCCAACAGGTCAGCTGGGTGGACTCTCCCCTCCAGGAGATCTGACCCCCAGTCTTCCTTTAAAACCTGAACCACAGAAGAGGGGTCTGGCATTTTAGATGCAGATTTTTCACCCTCCTCCTGGGAAAAAGCCTCCCTACAAAAGGTGGGCAGACCCTTCTGTCCCTCCTCCTGACTTCCTTCTCTGGGCTCCCCTCTGTGTCAAACACTCCTGTGTCCTCCAAAAGGGAAGATGACTCTGGTCCAGCTGTGGGCTCAGAGCTACCGGCTATGACAGACCTTTCACTGGCCAGCAAAATCACCCCCGTTTCCCTCAAATTGGGCTTGCTTCCAGCTACAGAGTCCTTGGGGTCCATTCCCACCGCAGTAGTCATCAGGACCCCAACTTCCATCTTTGGGATACATGTCTCTGTGCACCCCAGGGCAGGACCTGTCCCCTGCAGACCTGCAACTTCCTGGGAGTCAGCAGCTGGGATGGCCTCCTCATTACAAGGTAGAACAAATCTCCTCCCCAAGGCAGACAATCATGGATCAGGTCCCTCCTGACCACAGAAATTTCTGCACCCGTGTCCCTCCATCCTAGGAGGACCTTGCCATTAAGTTTAACAGCATGCATATGCTCACTGCTTGGTTGTGTAGAAACATCCTTTGCAAATCCTGTGTAGAAAGAGGCATTAGCCTGAGATACCCCTGTGCTCTGAGAAACAGCAGCTTCACGTGTTACCTGCTGCCTGTTCCCACTCAGCCAAGGACATTTATTCCTCAGGGATAAATCAGTGTTTTTGCTTTCCACCAACCCTGTACCCCTCTGCCAGTGGTTTTGAAGCACTTGGAGGAGAGGAAGGTGACCAGGAACAGTCAACATGGATTCACCAAGGGCAAGTCATGCCCGACCACCTGATTGCCTTCTATGATGAGATAACTGGCTCTGTGGATATGGGGAAACGGTGGATGTGATATATCTTGACTTTAGCAAAGCTTTTGATACAGACTCCCACACTATTCTTGCCAGCAAGTTAAAGAAGTATGGATTAGATTAATGGACTATAAGGTGGATAGAAAGATTGTCGAGCTCAACGGGTAGTGATCAATGACTCAATGTCTAGTTGGAAGCCGGTATCAAGTGGAATGCACCAGGGGTCGGTCCTGGGGCCAGTTTTGTTCAACATCTTTATTAATGATCTGGATGATGGGATGGATTGCACCCTCAGCAAGTTCACAGATGACACTAAGCTGGGAGGAGAGATAGATACGCTGGAGGGTAGGGATAGGATCCATGCACTGCTACAGACTAGGGACCGAATGGCTAGGCAGCAGTTCTGCAGAAAAGGACTCGGGGATTACAGTGGATGAGAAGCTGGATATGAGTCAGCAGCGTGCCCTTGTTGCCAAGAAGGCCAACGGCATATTGGGCTGCATTAGTAGGAGCATTGCCAGCAGATCGAGGGACGTGATTATTCCCCTCTGTTCGGCACTGGTGAGGCCACATCTGGAGTATTGCATCCAGTTTTGGGCCCCTCACTACAGAAAGGGGGTTCCAAAGAGGATGGCTCTAGACTGTTCTCAATGGTGGCAGATGATAGAACAAGGAGTAATGGTCTCAAGTTGCAGTGGGGGAGGTTTAGGTTGGATATTGGGAAAAAAAATTTACTAGGAGGGTGGGGAAGCACTGGAGGTGGTGGAATCTCCTTCCTTAGAGGTTTTTAAGGTCAGGCTTGACAAAGCCCTGGCTGGGATGATTTAGTTGGGGTTGGTCCTGCTTTGAGCAGGGGGTGGGACTAGATGATCTCCTGAGGTCCCTTCCAACCCTGATATTCTATGATTCGATGATTCTATCTGAGTTTGACACACACCAAAATAAACCCCTGCATCTTGGGTACAATTTTCCACACAAAGTCAGCGAAGGCAAAGTTCAGTTTTTCTACAACTGTCCCCTTTGTACATCTGCTACTCTTTGCCTTACTCCAGGTGTAACATTTTACATCGTAAGGTGCAAGAGGAACCCACTGGTGAGTGTGTGACACAGACCCCTCTCTCCGTTACAGCCCCAGCTAAGCTGGCTTGACTCTTTAGCTGTAGCAGCTCAAAGTTGCTGGGGCTGTCACAGACTCATATCCTCTGTGGACCAGACACAGAAAAGGGGCCGACGACACACACGTTCGCCAGTGGGTCACACAATTCTAACGTGCAAAGTGGCTGCGGGCTGCATCCTGTCACGTATACCCATATTGAGTCATGCCTCACTCTACAAGTCACTGAGGGTGGGAGGTGAAAGTGATGGGGCTGTCCAGAACCAGGATCTGGCCTGCAAAATCGATATCACTGCCAAGAAGGAAATACCCCAGCTTGACTCTCCGAATCCAGGCTGAGAAAAGAGCTGATTACTTGTAAACTGAGCACACCCTGAATCTGAATCAGAATCCTTCCCGTCCCATGCCGTTAGATAGGGTTACCATATCTAACAAATAAAAAAGAGGACCCTCCACGGGCCCTGGCCCCGCCCATTTCCCCACCCCCAGCCCCGCCCCAACCCCGCCCCTTCCCTGCCCTAACTCCGCTCCCTCCTCCCTCCCACTCCCAGCCACGCGGAAAGGGCTGCCCGAGTGCTACAGGCTTCATGGTTTGCCGGGCAGCCCCCCAGACCCTGCGCCCCTGGGCTGGGCGCTTCCCCTCCCGGGCTCCAGCTGCTCTGGGGAAGCGCCGCCCGGGGGCGC